>NC_041382.1:660100978-660132201 GCF_002162155.2 Triticum dicoccoides
GTCGGGGCAGAGACGAGGACGACGGGGCAGCGTCGCGGCGTCGGGGTGGCGTCGAGGCGGCGGGGCAGCGGCGTCGGGAGAGGAGAGGGGAAGGGGATCGAGGGCGAGGGCGAGGGAGAGAGAGGGGATAGGTTTGGGCCGGGGATAGGAGAGGGGAAGGGGATCGAGGGCGAGGGCGAGGGAGAGAGAGGGGATAGGTTTGGGCCGGGGATAGGAGAGGGGAAGGGGATCGAGGGCGAGGGCACAATACTAATGGCGCACCACCCCTCGGTGCGCCATAAGTACATCCATACTAATGGCGCACCTCACCCTGGTGCGCCATTAGTTTTTTTTTGATTTCTGCTCGAGCCAACATGTTATCTTCCACCTGACCTGATCCACACCAAGTTCCCTCTACTAGCTCGGCTGGTCAGCAGCCAGTTCTCACACCAGGAGGTCCTGGGTTCGATTCCCAGGCTCCACAATTTTTTTATGCATTTAAAATGCTGTTTGATACTTATTTGTGTTTAAATATGTTCAAACTTGTTTAAATCATAACAGTAATAGTTTTTTATAAGATAGTAATAATTTTTTTAAAAATATCATCAAACAGTAATGCCGGTGGAGCGGGGGAGGGTGCGCGGGGTGCGGGGGGTCGGCGGTGGCGGTTGAGTAGGGGAATCGAGGGTGCGGGGGGTCGGTGGCGGCGGCCGGTGGACCGGGGGGTGCTCGGTGGTGAGGGGGACCGGATCTGGCGAGGTGGGATAGCGATCGAGATGGAGGGGGATCGAGATCGAGTGTCCATGAAATTTAAAAATATTCATGATAGTTCAAAAAGTGCCCATGAAATACAATCGAGAAATGAAGGCTACAATTTAAATACAATCGATCTTAGCTAGCTATCTGTTCACAATCTTCTTGCCCTTATTTTTCGCAAATGGAGTTCTTCTGTGGAACGGACGTCCTTTAGGTAGGGTGGTCCTGCTTCTTCTTGTGGTGTATGCTGCTACTTCATCATCGTCATCATGTTCGATCCTCGGGTCGCCGTACTTGTCGAAGTCTTGCTCATTGGCTACTCCATCCATTTCGATGATCTTCCTTTTGCCTCTCCTCACGACAACACGACTGGGCTTTGACGGGTCGGTAATGAATAAGCATTGGTTCACTTGGGAAGCCAGTACCCATGGCTCATTTTTCGCGGTGACGTTTGCGCCCGTGGTCTTGGATTTGGCTTCGGGTATAACCATGGTGGTGAAATACCGGTCTTCTTTTAGGACGCTCTTGGCCCATCTGACACGGAACATCGGGACCTTCTCTCCAGCGTAGCTCAGCTCCCAGATCTCCTCGATCCTTCCGTAGTATCTGTCCTTGTCGTTACCGGTGTAGGATTCCATCATTACCCCGGAGTTCTGATAACCATCGCTCTTCATGTCCTTGGCCTCGGTGTAGAATGTGTAGCTGTTGATATCGTACGCCTCATAGGTCATCAGGTTGTGCTCGGTGCCCTGTGACAAGGCGAATATGAGTTGTTCTTCCGTGGAAGAATCCTCATGTAAAGGGTACGACAGAAGCTCCTGCTTGAACCAACGCGTGAAACATGAGTTGTGCTCTTTGAGTATATCTCCGTCCGTCCTCTGTTGGCCTCGGTCATTGTACGTCTTCTTAATAAAGGTTTTGTGCTCTACCACCCAAGGATCGACCACGTCTATGTGTTGTAGCGCGACTAGGTTTGCTCTTTCAAAGTCGGCGAGTCGACCCTCGAAGTCGACATGCATTTCGCGGCGACCCTCACGGTGACCCCATCCAGCAAGCCTGCCGAGGTGCCTGTTGACGGGCAGACCAACGGGGTTCTCGATGCCTAAATAATTCGTGCAGTAGGAGATGCACTCTTTGGTCAGAAAGCCCCTGGCTATGCTTCCCTCTGGACGTGACATGTTGCGAACGTATCCTTTGATGACACTATTCATCCTTTCGAACGGCATCATGCTGTGCAGGAGCGTCGGCCCGAGTTGGATGATATCGTCCATGATATGGACCAGCAGATGCACCATAACGTTGAAGAATGCGGGCGGGAAGTACATCTCAAGCTCGCATAGTATCACCACGATCTCTTCCTGTAGCCTTCTGAGTTGCCTCACGCCAACAGACTTCCGAGAGATGACGTCGAAAAAGTTGCATAGGCCAAATAGGGTTTCACGGATGTGCGCGTCCATGATCCCACGGATTGCAACTGGAAGTATCTGTGTCATCAGCACGTGACAGTCGTGAGACTTCATCCCGCTGAACTTCAGCTTCGCTGGGTCTAGGTATCTGCTTATCTTCCCCGCGTAACCGTAAGGAAGTTTTACTCCTACGAGGCAGGTGAAAAACTGCTCGATCTCCTCCTGACTTAGAGTGAAGCACGCGGGAGGGTAGTCATTTCCGGTCTTCTTGGCCTTTTTGCCTTTGCGACCACTTTCCGTGTCCTGCTTCACCTCATCATCATCATCATCATATATAGCGTGAAGCTCCTGCCTGATACCCATTGATTTCAAGTATGCCCTTGCTTTCGGCCGATCTTTGGTCCTCTCTGGCATGTTGAGCAGGGTACCAAGCAGACTCTCGCACACGTTCTTCGTGATATGCATGACATCAAGGCTGTGAGGCACACGGTGGATCTTCCAGTACGGCAAGTCCCAGAAAACAGACCTCGTTTTCCATACCTTTAGCAGCGGCTCTGGCGCCTTTCGCTTCTTTCCCGGCTCTGGCGCCTTTTGCTTCTTTCCCGGCAGTGGGAAGTCTTTCCAATTTTTCAACAGCTCGTCTATTTCCTCGCCGCTCCTCGTACGCGGGCGTCCTCGGGGTTCGGTTTCACCATCGAACAGATCCTTGCGTTTTCTCCACGGGTCATCGTCGCGAAGCCACCTTCGATGTCCCATGAACATGGTTTTCGAAGACCCGGGATCTCTATCTTGCTGGCGATACGTTGTGTCATCCATGCACCTGACGCATCCAGAAAATCCATGGACCACCTGCCCCGCGACATATCCGTAACCGAGATAGTTGTGCACCGTCGTGAGCAGCGCGACTCTCATAGGGAAATATTCTTTCTCTGCAGCGTCCCACGTATTGGCTGGCGTTTTCCACAGCATGTCAAGCTCCTCTTTCAGCAGCCCCAGATACAGATTGATGTCGTTCCCTGGTTGTTTCGGTCCTTCAATTAGCATACTCATGTGAATGTACTTCCTCTTCATGCACAACCAGGGGGAAGGTTGTACATCCACACAAACACAGGCTAGGTGCTATGTGTGCTTCTCTGGCTGCCAAACGGATTGACTCCATCGGTGCTCGCGCCCAGCACGATGTTCCTTGGATCGTTCCCAAATTCTGGGTCTTGAAGTTCAACGCTTGCCACTGGCTCACATCCTTAGGGTGACTCGGCATCTTGTCTTTTTTATCTATCTCCGGATCATTTGCGTCATCTTCTCGCTTCTTCTCCTCCCTATCCGCGTGCCAACGCAGGAGCTTTGCTACCTTAGGGTCCGCGAAATACCGCTGCAGACGAGGAGTGATCGGAAAGTACCACACCACTTTTCGAGGAGCTTTCTTCCTCTTCTTGTATCGAGTGACGCCGCACATCGGACATATGGTAGACTCCGCGTGCTCGTCCCGATAAATGATGCAATTGTTCATGCACACATGGTATTTCACGTGCGGTAAATCCAGAGGACACATGATTTTCTTCGCCTCCTCCAAACTGGTTGGGCACTTGTTCCCCTTGGGAAGACGTTCGTGCCAGAATGACATGTTCTCGTCGAAGCATGCGTCGGTCATTTTGTGTTTTACCTTCATCTCCAGAGCCATGAGCGTTACTTTCAGGCGGGTATCCTCGGGCCTGCATCCTTCATACAATGGAGTAACCGCGTCTAACTCAAGTTGATCCATCTTGGCTTTCTCTCGGGCGGCAGCTCTTGCGTTATCCGCCTGCTTGAGAAGCAGCTCTTGAATATGAGGGTCCTGCACCCAGCCCATCGATGGTCGAGCGTCGTCTGCTCCGCCGACATCATCATCTTCATGATCATGCCCGTCGTCTGCTCCGGCATCTTCCTCATCATCATGTCCTACATCTTCTACATGATGACTGTGTACAGCATCACCGTCGTGATCATCTCCTGGGGATTCTTCGTCTTCTCGCCCGCCCGAGCCGCGGTGGTTGTCTTGCTGCCCTTCCTCATTTCTTGCTCGGCCCCCATGGACGACTTCGTAGTCATCTTCATCACCTTGCCACCGATAGCCATCCATGAAACCACGCAAGAGCAGGTGGTCCCGCACCTGCCCGGATTCCGGGTCCGCAATAAGGCTCTTCAGCTTGCATCTTCGACACAGACATCTTATCTCCGTCTCGTTCTTTTGAAGCATCTCGGCCTTCGCGGACCTCAAAAACCTATTCACGATGCCTTCGGTCATCGCGCGGACCATGGTTGCCTGCGGGGTAGAGAAAAACGATATTTTAGAACCAAGAAAAAATTTGGCATGACTTTCCCTAAAAATAGGACCAAAAAGAATGCTTAATGGCAAAATTCTCGCCGAAACGGAAATGAATCAAAATTCCGGCAAAATATTGGCAACTATCGCATTTCAAATACCGGTACACCTCCAAACACAAACACATATGCAACACCACAAACATATGCAACACCACGAACATACATAGATCTAGCTAGGCCATAAAAAGTGCATGTGCACATTGTTGTAGGGAGAACAACATAAATATAGCTTCCCCCTTACTTACCTATCAAAACAAGGTAATTTAACCACTTAAATTGAATGAATATATGGTGGAAATGAGGTGAAAAAGAGGAGGCACCCGAGACAAGGAGGAGGTGGAGAGAATGAAGTGGGGAGAAAGTGAGTGTGGGTAGGAGAGGCTGTCCAAAATATCTTGTTGCTGCCCACTTACTAATGGCGCACCAACTCTAAATGCGCCATTAGTAATCCAGGTTACTAATGGCGCACCTTCTGGTGGTGCGCCTTTAGTAGTTTTGCAAAAAAAACATACTAATGGCGCACTGTCCCACAGTGCGCCATTACCAGTTTAAACTAGTAATGGCGCACGGTGGAATAGTGCGCCATTAGTAGTTTTGCAAAAACAGGAATAAAAATATAATAAAAAAAACAAAATTAGTGGCGCACTTTCCGACAGGTGCGCCATTACTAGTTACAACTAGTAATGGCGCACTGTGTCTGGATGCGCCATTAGTATGTTTGGACAGGCGCACTAGTTCAAATTTTTTTGATACTAATGGCGCACCCTGGGCCTGGTGCGCCATTAGTAGTTTCAACTCTAATGGCATATCAAAAGGTGGTGCGCCATTAGTATATACTAATGGCGCACCGCTTGTCTGGTGCGCCATTAGTGTCAATCCCATCTATAGCCCTTCTTCTAGTAGTGATATATTCATTCTGCTTTTGAGCTCACAAGCATCCGGGTGAAGAGTAAATGCAGGCAGAATAGCAAACATAACAAACCTATTCTTGCAAACAAACACGTTCCAGTGTTCAAGCTGCATGCAAAACTTCATGAAGAAAAAACACTTGTGGTGCTTTGCCAAAAAAAGCTTTTAAAATAGTTTTTTAACGATTTGTTTATTTTTCTTGTCCAACATTAATGTTATTTTTTCATGAAATGTTGCACAAATAGTTCTACATGTTTGTTTCCAAAAGATTTCTTTAAATTTTATTGATATTATTTGAGCTCAAGAACCAAGTTCATGTCCCATCTTCCTTCTGGCATTTCTTATGCAACAATCAAGTAAAAAAATAGGACGAACCTATAATTAGATCCTTGCCGTGCCGAGCTGAGTCGGGCCGAGCAACTACAGAATAGGCATTTCTTCCATATGTTACCATTACATATCTGCAACTGCAGAAGAAGATTTTCTTCTTCATCAATACCCATACATTGGTCCTTGTCAGATCAGAAGGCGAAGGGCAGTGCATCTCACCTCCCCACACTCTGTTCCATCTATGAGAGTGTGATCAACATGGATTGCGTTGCCGGGAAGGGGGAAATAATAGTAGGTGGTGGCTGCGCCGCCGAGGATGAGCAGGGCGTAGCCACCAACGTACTTGTGGGGGTTGGTGTTGGAGGAGACAGAGGAGGACACAGACGTTGTGGTCGCAGTTGGGGCTGCTGAAGCAAGAATACAGGGGAGGCAGTGAAACGTTGGGGCTCGAACGACTCCGGTGGTGAAATGTTGGGGTTGTGGCTCGTTTCCAGCCCAGTATTTTTTTAAATTAGCAGCGAAATGTATAGGCTACAAGAGCAGCCCAAGCCCAATACGAAGCTATCCTTATTTGGTGACCTAGACGAGCAACATGTACCCACTGACCCACGCGATGCATCCATCCCCCCCGCCGCCGCACATGGCTGTTGCTCACACCTCCCTCCCTCTTACATTCTCTTCTTCTTCCCAACGCATCCATAATCCGTCCCCGCTGCATGCATACAGGCATGCTTTCGTCGCCGAGCGCACACACGCACGCAGATGCTCATGCGTTGCCCACCCATGTTCTTCTCTGCTTGTGGTGTGTCCTCACCAACGTCGGTAGGTGCGTGCCCTCCGCCTAAACGCCAGACCGCCACTTGCTCTGGCACGCCCTGGTGGCCGGCGGTGACCACCATCACTCACAGCACATCCACAGCATGCACCTCCCTTGTCCATCCACTCACGAGCCGCTCAGGCTAAACAGAGCCAGTGCAGAACGAGCCGAGCCACCCATATGCAGCTCGTTGGCATCACCCAGCCGAGCCGAGCTGGCTGCTTCCGAGCGAGCTAACATGGCTGTCTGAATTCGGCTTGGCTCATGTCCAGTCCTAATCGGCAGCATACTTACCCAGGTCGAAGTCAGGGAGACAGGGAAGGGGTGGTGGAGACGGCGAGGAGGGGTTTGTGGTAGTGGTCGACAATGGAGCCTGGGGGCGAACAAACGACGGCACCGACCTGTCCAGATCCTTCTTTCTTTCCTGAGATGGCGCTAGATGAGGTGGGGTAGAGATGGGCTAAACACTGAACTGGAGTGGCAGGGGGTTATTTGTAAAATTGCCATAGTTTGTCTCAGACGCGTTGGATGCAAATCGGATGGCTGTAAATGAAAGATGGCAGGCACACCATCATCACCAACTCAGATTTTTATAGGAGTAGAGATTAGAGATATTGCTACAGTAAGAAGAGTGCGGGGCTGCTCCATCACTTGCTATTGGGAGCTTGGAAATAGGAGTGGTACAAGCGCGCTTCACCTCCGCCGCCTGCCTCGCCATGCCAAGCCTCGTCACGACGCGACGCGACGCGCGCGCACCGCTGTTTGCGGGAATGAGCCGAGCCAAAGCTTATTTTTGCCGGTCAGGAATGGTTAATTAATCTCGTATTAATTAACGAGTCGCTTACGGAAGTGCCACTGTCCGAGACGTTGGACCGTGGGCTATTCGCGAACTCGGTCATGGGCCTAAGAGGCCCATCTACCCGACGGCCTATATAAGAAGGCGCTGGCCAGTGGATCGGTCGTGGGCCTGAGAGGACCATCTACCCGACGGCCTATATAAGAAGGCGCTAGCCAGTGGAGTGAACCCTAACTAAGTTCACTTAGTTCCTCTCGCACAACCCTAGCCGTCATCTACTGTTCATGTGCCTCCGGAACCCTGTATTTCGAGATCCTGCCCGAGAGAATGGCAATAAGGTTTTTGGTGAGCGTCTCGACGCGACTGCTCCCGATCCGTCCCCGTTTTCCGTCCGCCTCTACTTCCACTATTCCCCTGCATCGACTCCATGGCTGACGACGAAGCCGCGAAGAAGGCCTCTGTCGATGCCGAGGCTGCTGCTGCCACCACCGTGTTGGCCTGGCTAATCGGAGGGTATGACACATTCATCCCCTATTTGCTCGTTCATGTGTTGGACGTATATATGTTGTTCATAGATGTTTTGATTCTATGTACTGTATGTGCTCACATGCTTAGGTATCGGTATGAGATGCATACCGTATTTTCCATGCTTACTGTTTATTCGTGGATTAGATTAGTCGGAAAAGTGCTAATATTTTCAACAATCCAAAAACCTTATTTTAGGCACTTTTCGACTCATGGCTTCGCCACTACACTGAAACCGGAAAAGTTTACCGGGACACATTTTAAGTGTTGGCAGACGAGGACTACCTTGTGGCTCACAACAATGAACATGTTCTAGGTTGGTGGTGTGTCTCCCACAGTAACGATTGCTCATGAATAGGAGAATGTGTTTAGGGAGGCAACCACCATCTTCGTGGGAGCCGTTCTTACTGTGACCAGAGACAAGCTAGTCGATGCGTATCTTCATATGCGTGTTGCCAAGAATTTGTGGGATGGGCTCGAAGCTAAATTCGGCACAACCGATGCAGGAAGCGAGTTATATGCTATGGAGCAGTTCCATGATTACAAAATGGTTGATAACCGTTCTGTACTTGACTAGGCCCATGAGATACAATGCATCGCTAAGGAGCTGGAGCTCCTGAAGTGTGACTTACCAGACAAGTTTTTCGCGGGTTGCATTATTTCAAAACTCCCTCCTAGATTGAGGAACTTTGCTACTTCTCTCAAGCACTTGAGACGTGAATTCTCTGTTGAGGATGTCATTGGTCATCTAAGTGTTGAGCAGAACTCGAGAGCAAATGACTCACACGTGGAAGGGGCAGAGGATTCTTCTAGCGACAATGTGGTGCATAAGAATGTCCACAAGTTCAAGGAAAAGAACTCTGTCGAGCAGATTACTACCTTTAATAAGAAGGCTAAGAAGAAAGACAAAAGAGAGATGGCTGCTTTACTTGTGGTTCAGAGGAACACGGGGCAAACAAGTGCCCAAACAAGTACAAGAAGCCAGGAGAGGACTCCAAGTCTGTCAATGTCACTTTGAGCAACAATGATGGGGCATCTGGGTATGGTAATTTGTTTATCATACTTTTAGTTTGTTAGTCCACTGATTAGTGGGTTGACACTGGGGCCAATATTCATGTGTGTGGTGATGTGTGTTTGTTTTCTTCTTACCAAGTCGCACGAGATTGTTCCGTCCTGATGGGGAACGGCTCGCAAGCTTCTGCTCATGGTGCTAGCATGGTAGATCTAAAGTTCACTTTGGGAAAGATCGTGCAACTGAAGAACGTGCATCATGTCTCCACCATCAATAAGAATCTCGTTCGTGGCTCCCTTCTATGTAAAGAAGGGTTTAAGTTAGTATTTGAGTCTAACAGAGTAGTCGTATCTCAGTATGGACTATTTGTTGGAAAAGGATATGATTGTGGTGGTTTGTTCCGCCTTTTCCTGGAGGATTTCTGTAATAAAGTCGTGAACCAAATTCATTCTAATGTGAACAAATGTGAGGTTTGGCATTCACGTCTTTGTCACATAAATTTCGGTTGTATGACGTGTCTAGCTAAGATGAATCTACTCCCGAGTTTCACTTTAGCCAAAGGCTCTAAGTGTCATGCGTGTGTGCAAGCAAAGCTACCTCGTAAGCCTCATAAGCCTGCAAAGGAGAGACACCTGGCACCACTAGAGCTCATACATTCAGATCTCTGTGAGATGAATGGTGTGTTGACTAAAGGTGGAAAGAAGTACTTCTTGACTATGATTGATGATTCCACTAGATTTTGTTATGTGTATTTGTTAAATACAAAGGATGAGGCTCTACACTACTTTAAAATCTATAAGGCTAAAGTTGAGATCCAACTTGAGAAGAAAATAAAACGAGTCCGGTGTGATCATGGTGGAGACTACTTTTCTAGTGAGTTCGATTTATTCTGTGCGGAACATGGTATTATTCATGAGAGGACGCCTCCCTATTCACCCCAGTCAAACGGGGTTGCCGAACGGAAAAACCTTACTCTAACAGATTTGGCTAATGCCATGTTAGATACATCGGGTTTATCCAAGGCATGGTGGGGGGAGGCTGTATTGACATCATGTTATGTCCTGAATAAAGTTCCCGCGAAGGATAATGAGACTGCTCCCTATGAGCAAAGGGAAAATAAAATAACTACACTCTCTTACTTGTGCACTTGGGGATGTTTGGCGAAAGTCAATGTGTCGATCCCCAAAAAGCGTAAGCTTGGACCAAAGACCGTGGATTGCGTTAATTTGGGCTATGCTAAGAATAGCATTGGCTATAGATTTCTAGTGGTGAAATCTGAGGTACCTGACCAGAAGGTCGGTACAATTATAAAGTCTAAAGATGCTACATTCTTTGAGGATATTTTCCCCATGAGAGATATGTAAAGCACTTCCAGACTAGAATCTGATCAGACTCCTGAACCTGCCATTCCGATGGCATACTATGACCACAAAAGTGATGAAAGTTCCACGGAGGATGACAAGGAAGCTCATGTCAGGAGCAAGAGACAAAGGACTGCAAAGTCTTTTGGTGATGATTTCCTCGTGTACCTCGTGGATGACGACACTCCTAGTTCCATTTCAGAAGCTTATGCATCTCTGGATGCTGATTACTGGAAGGATGCGGTCCGTAGCGAGATGGATTCCATCATGGCTAATGGGACATGGGAGATCACTGACCATCCTTATGCTTGCGTGTTGGGGAACGCGGTTGTCGGTGTCAAAACGGGCGGATCTCGGGTAGGGGGTCCCGAACTGTGCGTCTATGGCGGATGGTAACAGGAGGCAGGGAACACGATGTTTTACCCAGGTTCGGGCCCTCTTGATGGAGGTAAAACCCTACGTCCTGCTTGATTTATTCTTGATGATATGAGTATTACAAGAGTTGATCTACCACGAGATCGGAGAGGCTAAACCCTAGAAGCAAGCCTATGGTATGATTGTATGTTGTCCTACGGACTAAAACCCTCCGGTTTATATAGACACCGGAGGAGGCTAGGGTTACACAAGGTCGGTTACAAAGGAGGAGATCTACATATCCTAATTGCCTAGCTTGCCTTCCACGCCAAGTAGAGTCCCATCCGGACACGAGACGAAGTCTTCAATCTTGTATCTTCATAGTTTAACAGTCCGACCTAAGGATATAGTCCGGCTGTCCGAAGACCCCCTAATCTAGGACTCCCTCAGTAGCCCCTGAACCAGGCTTCAATGACGATGAGTCCGGCGCGCAGTATTGTCTTCGTCATTGCAAGGCGGGTTCCTCCTCCGAATACACCACGGAAAAATTTGAATACAAGGATAGTGTCCGACCCTGGAACTTAAGTTCCACATACCACTGTAGAGAGAATAATATTTCCACAAATCTAATCTGCTGACACGTTTTGGCAACATGACATCATGCCATAGCTCGATGATTATTCGAACCGTTTCCTATAACTAGCCCCGCACATAACGCGAGGCAGTTTTTTGACACGTCTTGTCAAAGCAGAGATCGTGTCCCCCTTATTACGGGATTCTCATCAATACGGACGTGGGTAACCCAACCGCGCCATCGATTACGGCGCTTGGGGGATAAGCGAATTTTACCAGGCTAGTGGGGGCGCATAGTTTTGGCCGCCCTTATAAAGGGACAAGGTTTAACCTTTTTCTACCCACGCCTTCTTCCTCCTTGCTCATCCATTCTTGTGCACTCGAGCTCCAACGCCCAAGTCCACATCCTTCCCCTCAACCTTCTCCAATCATGTCTGGAGCGGTAGGCAAATGGATGGCTTCCTCCGTTACGGAGGGACACATCAAGAAGCCGCGCGGAGCCGGATACTTAGCCGCGAATATCGCGCATTGGCTGCCCGCTGTGGGGCAGATCATTCCTACCCCTGAACCTCACGAGAGGGTAGTTTTCCTCCACCACTTCCTCCGCGGACTAGGGTTTCCCCTCCATCCATTCGTCTGTGGTCTCATGTTCTACTACGGGGTGGACTTCCATGATCCGGCCCCGAACTTCATCCTCAACATTTCGGCGTTCATCGTCATGTGTGAGGCTTTCCTCCACATCCAGACCCACTTCGGCCTGTGGTTAAAGACCTTCAATATCAAGCCGAAGGTAGTGGGAGGCCAACAAGCAGAATGCAGCGGAGCCATGGTGGGCAATATGCCCAATGTTATATGGCTTGAAGGCTCCTTCATGGAGACCATAAAGGGGTGGCAATCGACGTGGTTCTACATCACCGAACCGCGCAACACCAACTGGGTGGCTGCCCCCGAGTTTCGATCCGGAATCCCCATGCGGCTCACCTCCTGGAAAGAGAAGGGCTTGTCCTGGGGTTCATCGATGGAGCTGGACGGAGTCCAGAAATGTATCCGGAATATGGCAGGCAAGAAGCTCAAGTTTGTCAACATAGTCCAGGTCATGCTCATCCGCCGGATCCTCCAGTGTCAACAACGGGATTTCAACTTGTGGGAGTTCGACCCGGCCCAGCACCAGACTCTGAGCGAGCTCTTCTACACGACGCACAAGGACGTCTGGAGGGTGCTGTTCAAGGGCGCCAAGGTCCCTCCCTCTCTCACCGAGGACCGCGGGCTAAGCGCGAAGTGCCTAGCGCATTCGGTGAGTTCTATACAACTGGTACGATATTTATTTTCCCTAGCTTAACCATGTGCGGGGTCTGAGCTCCATGCCTTTGACAGGAGTGGGTGGAGACGTCGGGGCAGATTAACTGTCCGGCCCCTCTGCCCGAAGACACTGTGGACGCTCTCCTAACGGAGATGCTGACTCCGGCTCCTTACAAGGTGCCGGAAAAGATCAAGAAGGCCAAGGGAACCCGAAAGAGTTCCCGACGACAGGTGTTATCGGACTCATCTTCCGATAACTCCGCGACGCACTCCTCCCCCGAAGACGAGGAGGAAGATGAAGATGCTCCCCCTCCAGTCGGGGGAGACAAGAAAAGGAAGGCCGCCCCAACCGGGGGGGCGAAGGGTCCAAGAAGGGAAGGACTCTCCTTCCGAACTACTCCACCACCGCCACCGAAGGCGAAGACGAGTGGCTGCTCAGGGCCAAGCCCCTGGCGAAGTCGTAAGTATTCGGATGCCAGAGTAACTCATAGCATACCTTTGTAGCACTGCTTCTCCTAACGCCGAATTATGATTATGCCCGTATCGACGTATCGACGTATCTTCGGACGTATCTTCGCCAGGCCCGTATCGACGTATCTTCGTCGGACGACTTCCTGGGCTCGTCGGATATGGATAGCGATCCACTTCCGACCGCCACCTCCCCTTGCCCTATGGACAACGCCGAGGTATTGTCTCAAGAGGCACTGGGTCGAGGGGAGACAGTCCCGAAGGCGCCTCAAGGCGACCTTCCGGATTCCGGGAGCAGAGGGAGCAAGGCTCCTGAGGGCTCCGAGTTCGGCCCTCAGCCGAACACCGCGCCGGAACCTCCAGTGGTTCCGGACTCATGCAGGCGGCCTCCTTCCAAAAAGGGCAAGATGCCTGTGCCGGTGACCTCTGTCCATCCAGAGGCACTGGACAGTCTACTGGGAGCTCTTCGCAACGCTTCCATCAACGAAGAGCACCGCATTATTATGAGTGCGGTGATACAGAAGGTTCAGTCCGCCAAGAGTGGACTGACTGAAACTTGTGCCAGCCGTCTTGGCTTTGAGGTAAGTATTTGAAATATAGGAAAACTATTACCGCATAGACAGTAGCCCCTGATGCTTTGTTCGGTGTTCACAAAGAAAAGCCGAACAGAGGATCAAACAATATCGCAGGAGTCTAATATAAGTATGTCTATATGTGTATGCAGGCTTCACTGCTGGCCTCTTCCGCACTGACTAAGGAGGTCGCCGCACTGAAGCAGGACCTCGAAGGGTCCAAGGAAGAGCTCAGCCTTGCCAAGAGGCAGCTCGAGGAGAAAAAGGTAAGTACTACCTAGTCTATAAAAAAAGAATGTGATTGCGAAATGACAGGATCATTGTAAAATTGCCAGGGGCCACGAACGAGGTGGCGACCCTGAAGCAAGCGCTATCCGAGGCCGAAAACAAAGCAGCCAAGGAGCGCACTGAGCAGGAAAGGCAGGAGGCATGGGTGGGCAAGGTGAAGCAAGAGCTCCACGCTCTTGTGACGAAGCACGAGGCGTTGGAGCTTGACTTGAAGACGCGAGAGTCCGAGCTTGCCGCGGCCCTCGAGAGCGCAAAGAATGCCAAGGCCGAAGCCTAAAAGGCCCTCCAGGAGATTGATGCGATGAAGAAGATAGCGGCGGGTAAGGCATTCTATATGCAAAGCAAGCATGTGAAAGTAAATTACTTGTTACTTACCCGAATCCGGAGCTCTCCAGGAGCATTCACAGATTTGCCCCACAGCGTGTCGGATGCCGCACAGTTTTACCAGGCCGAGGAGGGAAGCTCAATGGAGAAGCTGTTCTAGTCTCAGTATACTGGGACCGAACACCCGATGCCTCTGAGCGACCAGCTGAAGCAACTGGTCGAGCTGCACAAGGCGGCCGAACAGGCCATGAAGGGCTTTATAGTCCGGATGTGGCCTGGCGACGCCCTTCCCAACAGCTACTTCGGCCTGGTGAGGCGGCTTGTGGATGCCTGCCCACGGCTGGAAGTCATCAAGCGGTCCGTCTGCATCGAAGGTGCACGCCGGGCTTTCGCCCGTGTGAAGGTGCAATGGGCCAAGATGGGAGCCGTGAAGCTGGTGAAGGAAGGGCCGCCGCAGGGCAAGGAGCATCGCCACCCCGAGATGTACTATGAGGGTGTCCTGAAGGGTGCCCGTCTCGTAGCGGATGAGTGTACGAAAGATGTAATATTTGAGTAAACTTGCTCGTCTGATCCTGTATTATGAAAACTTGTTCATATGCGCTATGCAACGCTTGTCTTAATTTAAAATATTACCTTTTGTTCGGCTGTTTATCAAATCTGAGAGATGGCTAGTCATCGGCTTCTGCCCCCATGCCACGAGTTCTGGGGTGTTCGGGATAAACTTGAGCACTCTTGTTCCCATTGTTGGGTCCTTCGAGGGAGGTGCTCAGCACAACGAACAAGGCAATCGAACCATAATGCATTATCACTCTCACTTAGCCATAGAATTCTATAATTTTAAATTTCGGCGAAGCCCCTAGTATTCGGAAGGCCGAATTCGGGGCGCGATACACGCCTTAAGCCGGACAGGGCTGACTCCTCGCTCTAAGCGGCATAAGTCTTTAGGGACTTGAAACCTCTCGAACAACGACCAGTCTCTCGCCTTATCATGACAGTCAGTTTTAGATTTCTCTACTGAGGTGCTTATCCCAGCAGAACCGGGGCACAATCGTAGTAGTTCTCCCAGTGCTACCTTAGCCGATATAGCAGAACGTAAGGTACCAAAACATGGGAGCCGGGCAAACCCAACTATTGACCCAAGACATGATTCGGAGCTGATGCATATAATGCTATAAGTTCGGGGTGCCGCACTGTCGAAAGTGTTCGGACTTCTCACGCCGTCTTATGGGGTATGCTTAAGCCCCTAGCGTATTGGCCGTACCAGAGTGTACGGGTGCTAGATGTCGTGAATGAACATATATATATAAAAAGGAAGAATGCAATAATAGTCTTAATGCTATGCATCGTTTATTCAAATGGTGTGTTAAAGAAGAATGATACAAGTAGTGCGATAAGCAAAAAGTAGGACTGTTTGACATGTCCCTTCCAAGGGCAAGCTGAGGAATAGTATTAAAGCAAATATTTCACGTGTTATCGTAATCCACCTGGGAGTTCCGTGGTGTGACGCAGCTTTCTACCTCCTTGGTTGCTTCATCATGTGTTCGGCAATCATGCTGCCGGATAGGGTTTCTAGAGATTAAAGTCCTGAAAGAGAAAAATAACAAAGCGGGAAGCCCCTAGTGCGGTTTAAGCTGCGACTTGTAGCGTACCGCAGTCGTGTCCCCCCCCCCCCGCCTGTGCCCATGGTATTTTTAATGTGTAATTATGTACGCATGGCACGGATTTCACCATTTGGCTGGGACTGGGGGGCGCATTGCTACGCGAGCTCGGAATGTGCCAGGCGGTCCTGTTGCCGATTACTCCGGGCGCGCTTGAAGGTGTCCGGGTCCTTAATCGCCGAACTAGTGGATTGGCTTAAGAGGCTGCTTTGCGCTTCTGCTACGAGGGCCACAGTGTGCTCCTTCGTGCGGAGAGAGCGCTCTGTGTTTCCATCGACTGTGATGACCCCCCGAGGTCTTGGCATCTTGAGCTTGAGATATGCATAATGCGGTACCGCATTGAATCTCGCAAATGCGGTTCGCCCGAGCAGTGCATGGTAGCCACTGCGGAACGGGACTATGTCGAAGATTAACTCTTCGCTTCGGAAGTTATTCGGAGATCCAAAGACCACTTCCAGTGTTACTAAGCCTGTGCAATGGGCCTCTACACCTGGTATGACGCCTTTGAAGGTCGTTTTAGTGGGTTTGATCCTTGATGGGTCTATACCCATTTTGCGCACTATGTCCTGATAAAGCAGGTTCAGGCTGCTGCCGCCATCCATTTGGACTCGAGTGAGGTGAAATCTGTCAATGATTGGGTCTAAGACTAATGCGGTGAATCCGCCATGACGGATACTAGTGGGATGGTCCCTGCGGTCGAAGGTGATCGGGAAGGAAGACCATGGGTTGAACTTTGGGGCGACTGGCTCCAACGCATATACGTCCCTGAGCGCACGCTTCCGCTCCCTCTTGAGGATGTGGGTTGCGTATATCCTGTTCACTGTCCGCACTTGTGGGGGGAACCTCTTTTGTCCGCCAGTGTTCGGCTGCCGGGGCTCCTCCTCGTCATCACTATGTGACCCCTTATCTTTGTTTTCGGCATTTATCTTGTCGGCCTGCTTGAACACCCAACAATCCCTATTGGTGTGGTTGGCTGGCTTGTCGGGGGTGCCGTGAATTTGGCACGAGCGATCGAGTATACGGTCCAAATTGGACGGGCCCGGAGTGCTTCTTTTGAATGGCTTTTTCCACTAACCAGGTTTAGAGCCTTTGAATCCGGCATTGACTATCATATCCTCGGTATTGTCGCTGTTAATGCGGCTCTTATGTTTGTTGCGACGTGATCTACCATTGCCATTGTTGGTATCCGAAGTACCATGGTTCTTTGATATGTTATTGCTGCGAGCCAGCCAGCTGTCTTCTCCCGCACAAAAGCGAGTCATGAGTGTCGTGAGGGCTGCCATAGATTTTGGCTTTTCCTGGCCAAGGTGCCGGGCGAGCCATTCGTCGCGGATGTTGTGCTTGAAAGCTGCTAGGGCCTCTGCATCCGGACAGTCGACGATTTGATTTTTCTTTGTTAGGAACCGTGTCCAGAATTGCCTGGATGATTCCTCTGGCTGCTGAATTATGTGGCTCAAGTCATCGGCATCTGGTGGTCGCACATAAGTGCCCTGATAGTTGTCAAGGAATGCGGCTTCCAGATCTCCCCAACAGCCAATGGACTCTGCTGGAAAGCTGTTGAGCCAATGCCGAGCTGGTCCTTTGAGTTTGAGTGGGAGGTATTTGATGGCGTGTAGGTCATCACCGCGGGCCATGTGGATGTGCAGGAGGAAATCCTCGATCCATACCACAGGATCTGTTGTGCTGTCGTTTGATTCTATATTTACGGGTTTGAAACCCTCTGGGCTTTGATGATCCATTACTTTGTCTGTGAAGCATAAGGGGTGTGCGGAGCCTCTGTACTGGGCTATATCGCGACGCAGCTCAAATGAGTCTTGCCCGCTGGGTTCGGCCCGGCCGGACTTACTTTTACTGTATCTGGCGTGACGATTATCGTCTCGCATAGTGGCGCGCCCTTGTGATCCGTAGATCAATCTTGTATGTTTTGCTTTGTCCTCCAATACGTCTCGTAGGTCTGGCATATTTCTACATGCCTTTTTATTTAAATGGCGTCGGGGTGCGGGCTGAGCTTTTGGCTGGAATGTCTCTCTGTCGTGGCCATGAGGTGGCCCATCAGCCATGTCATATGCCGGGGATGTAGGTTTCGGTGCTTCCTCCTCCAGTCGGGGTAGCAACCTGCACTTTGGGTAACTCTTGGAGGGGCGTTCGAGTATATATTCCTCGGCTGCCAGGACTTCAGTCCATCTGTCAGCTAGCAAATCTAGATCAGCTTGAAGCTGCTGCTGCTTTTTCTTAAGGCTATTTGCCGTGGCTATAAGCCGACGCTTGAAGAGCTCTTCTTCGACAGGATCCTCTGGCACGACGAATTCGTCATCGTCGAGGCTTGCCTCGTCTTCGGAGGGAGGCATGTAATTATCATCCTCCGCCTCTCCATCTGCCGCTCTCTCAGGAGGGCTAGCTCCTCCATCATCCTGCTCTAAATCTTGCTGGAGGGGATTATTGTTGTCTTCGGCACTGTCCAGAGTGCTATTATCTCCAGTGCCGGTATCACCACTTTTGCCTTGGCGAGACTTAGAGCGGCGCCACTGACGCCGGCGCTTGGGTTGCTTCTTGGAGGGGTCATCTTCCGTTGTCTCATCGCCATTGCCTTCTTTGGGTGTGTCCACCATGTATATATCGTATGATGAGGTGGCTGTCCAGTGCCCTATGGGCAGTGGTTCCTCTTCGTCTCCCGCATCATCGTCCATACCGTCGATGTCTTCGGAGTCGAAGTCAAGCATGTTGGTTAAGTCGTCGACAGTGGCTACTAAGTGGGTGGTGGGTGGGCGGCGAATTTCTTCGTCATCCGCATCCCAATCCTACCGGACATAGTTCGGCCAGAATCCTCCTGACAAGGAGAGAGACCTTAATGAGTTCAGTATGTCGCTGAAGGGCGAGTGCTGAAAAATATCCGTGGAGGTAAACTCCATGATCGGCGCCCAATCGGATTCGATAGGAACGGGCGCAGGCGGTTCAGAGTTCGTGGCCGGAGAAGGATCCGGCAGTTTGGCAACACGGCTCTCGTGAAGGGTAAGGTCGATATTTGGCTCGATCGCCGCAAAGGATATGGCCTCCGCGACGGGGTCTATCCACCCGTCCATGGATGGCGCAACCGGCTCCGAATTGAGGGTCGGAGCGGCTGCCGGTGCGATTTCTTGAAAACTGTCCGATGGTAGAGCTAGATGGTACTCATCGTGACTGCGTGGCGCACAAGGCAAGGACTCGAATCCGTCGAAGATCAAGTCTCCGCGGATATCGGCCGTGTAATTTAAGTTTCCAAACCTGACCTGTTGGCCAGGGGCGTAACTTTCGATCTACTCCAGATGGCCAAGCGAGTTGGCCTGCAATGCGAAGCCGCCGAACACAAAGATCTGTCCGGGGAGAAAAGTCTCACCCTGGACTGCATCGCTATCGATGATAGTAGGAGCCATCAAGCCTAATGGCAACGACACAGAGGAACTCTCAATGAAAGCACCAATGTCGGTGTCAAAACTGGCGGATCTCGGGTAGGGGGTCCTGAACTGTGCGTCTAAGGAGGATGGTAACAGGAGGCAGGGAACACAATGTTTTACCCAGGTTCGGGCCCTCTTGATGGAGGTAAAACCCTATGTCCTGCTTGATTTATTCTTGATGATATGAGTATTACAAGAGTTGATCTACCACGAGATCGGAGAGGCTAAACCCTAGAAGCTAGCCTATGGTATGATTGTATGTTGTCCTACAGACTAAAACCCTCCGGTTTATATAGACACCGGAGGGGGCTAGGGTTACACAAGGTCGGTTACAAAGGAGGAGATATACATATCCGTATTGCCTAGCCTGCCTTCCACGCCAAGTAGAGTCCCATCCGGACACGAGACGAAGTCTTCAATCTTGTATCTTCATAGTTTAACAGTCCGGCCTAAGGATATAGTCCGGCTGTCCGGAGACCCCCTAATCTAGGACTCCCTCAGTAGCCCCTGAACCAGGCTTCAATGACGATGAGTCTGGCGCGCAGTATTGTCTTCGTCATTGCAAGGCGGGTTCCTCCTCCGAATACACCACGGAAAAATTTGAATACAAGGATAGTGTCCGACCGTGCAAAATAAGTTCCACATACCACCGTAGAGAGAATAATATTTCCACAAATCTAATCTGCTGACACGTTTTAGCAACATGACATCACACCATAGCTCGGTGATTATTCGAACCGTTTCCTTTAACTAGCCCCGCACATAACGCGAGGCAGTTTCTTGACACGTCTTGTCAAAGCAGAGATCGTGTCCCCCTTATTACGGGATTCTCATCAATACGGGTGTGGGTAACCCAACCGTGCCATCGATTACGGCGCTTGGGGGATAAGCGATTTTTACCAGGCTAGTGGGGGCGCATAGTTTCGGCGGCCCTTATAGAAGGACAAGGTTTAACCTTTTTCTACCCACGCCTTCTTCCTCCTTGCTCATCCATTCTTGCACACTCGAGCTCCAACGCCCAAGTCCACATCCTTCCCCTCAACCTTCTCCAATCATGTCCGGAGTGGGAGGCAAATGGATGGCTTCCTCCGTTACGGAGGGACACATCAAGAAGCTACGCGGAGCCGGATACTTAGCCGCGAATATCGCACATCAGCTGCCCGCTGCGGGGCAGATCGTTCCTACCCCTGAACCTCACGAGAGGGTAGTTTTCCTCCACCACTTCCTCCGCGGACTGGGGTTTCCCCTCCATGTGGTCTCATGTTCTACTACGGGCTGGACTTCCATGATCTGGCCCCGAACTTCATCCTCAACATTTCGGCTTTCATCGTCATGTGTGAGGCTTTCCTACGCATCCGGCCCCACTCCGGCCTGTGGTTAAAGACCTTCAATATCAAGCCAAAGGTGGTGGGAGGCCAACAAGTAGAATGCAGCGGAGCCATGGTGGGCAAGATGCCCAATGTTATATGGCTTGAAGGCTCCTTCATGGAGACCATAAAGGGGTGGCAATCGGCGTGGTTCTACATCACCGAGCCGCGCGACACCAACTGGGTGGCTGCCCCCGAGTTTCGATCCGGAATCCCCACGCGGCTCACCTCCTGGAAAGAGAAGGGCTTGTCCTGGGGTTCATCGGTGGAGCTGGACGGAGTCCATAAATGTATCCGGAATATGGCAGGCAAGAAGCTCAAGATTGTCAACATAGTCCAGGTCATGCTCATTCGCCGGATCCTCCCGTGTCAACAATGGGATTTCAACTTGTGGGAGTTCGACCCAGCCCAGCACCAGACTCTAAGCGAGCTCTTCGACACGATGCACAAGGACGTCTGGAGGGTGCTGTTCAAGGGCGCCCAGGTCCCTCCCTCTCTCACCAAGGACCGCGGGATAAGCGCGAAGCGCCTAGCGCATTCGGTGAGTTCTATACATCTGGTAGGATATTTATTTCCCCCAGCTTAACCATGTGCGGGGTCTGAGCTCCATGCCTTTGACAGGACTGGGTGGAGACGTCGGGGCAGATTAACTGTCTGGCCCCTTTGCTCGAAGACACTGCGGACGCTCTCCTGACGGAGATGCTGACTCCGGCTCCTTACAAGGTGCCGGAGAAGACCAAGAAGGCCAAGGGAACCCAAAAGAGTTCCCAACGCCAGCTGTTATCGGACTCATTGTCCAATAACTCCGCGACGTACTCCTCCCCCAAAGACGAGGAGGAAGATGAAGATGCTCCCCCTCCCATCGGGGAAGACAAGAAAAGGAAGGCCGCCCCAACCGGGGGGGTGCGAAGGGTCCAAGAAGGGAAGGACTCTCCTTCCGGACTACTCCACCACCGCCACTGAAGGCGAAGACGAGTGGCTACTCAGGGCCAAGCCCCTGGCGAAGTCGTAAGTATTCGGATGCCAGAGTAACTCATAGCATACCTTTGTCATACCGCTTCTCCTAACACCGAATTGTGATTATGCAGACCGCCACGAGCCCGTATCGACGTATCTTCGTCAGACGGTTGCCTGGGCTCGTCGGATATGGATAGCGATCCACTTCCGACCGTCACCTCCCCTTGCCCTATGGACAACGCCGAGGTATTGTCGCAAGAGGCACCGGGTCGAGGGGAGACAGTCTCGGAGGCGCCTCAAGGCGACCTTTCAGATTCCGGGAGCAGAGGGAGCAAGGCTCCTGAGGGCTCCGAGTTCGGCCCTCAGCCGAACACCGCGCCGGAACCTCCAGTGGTTCCGGACTCAGGCAGGCGGCGTCCTTCAAAAAGGGGCAAGATGCCTGTGCCGGTGACCTCTGTCCATCCAGATGCACTGGACAGTCTGCTAGGAGCGCTTCGCAGCGCCTCCATTGACGAAGAGCACCGCACTATTATGAGTGCAGTGATCAAGAAGGTTCAGTCCGCCAAGAGCGGACTGACTGAAACCTCTGCCAGCCTTCTTGGCTTTGAGGTAAGTATTTGAAATATAGGAAAAATATTACCGCATAGACAGTAGTCCCTGATGCTCTGTTCGGTGTTCACAAAGAAAAGCCGAACAGAGGATCAAACAATATCGCAGGAGTCTAATATAAGTATGTCTATATGCGTATGAAGGCTTCACTGCTGGCCTCTGCCGCACTGACTGCGGAGGTCGCCGCACTGAAGCAGGACCTCGAAGGGTCCAAGGAAGAGCTCGGCCTTGCCAAGAGGCAGCTCGAGGAGAAAAAAGGTAAGTAATACCTAGTCTATAAAAAAAGAATGTGATTGCGAGATGACTGGATCATCGTAAATTTGCCCGGGGCCACGAATGAGGTGGAGACCCTGAAGCAAGCGCTATCCGAGGCCGAAAACAAAGTAGCCAAGGAGCGCACCGAGCGGGAAAGGCAGGAGGCACGGGTGGGCGAGGTGCAGCAAGAGCTCCACGCTCTCGTGACGAAGCACGAGGCGTTGGAGCTTGACTTGAAGACGCAAGAGTCCGAGCTTGCCGCGGCCCTCGAGAGCGCAAAGAATGCCAAGGCCGAAGCCCAAAAGGCCCTCCAGGAGATTGATGCAATGAAGAAGATAGCGGCGGGTAAGGCATTCTATATGCGAAGCAAGCATGTGAAAGTAAATTACTTGTTACTTACCCAAATCCGGAGCTCTCCAGGAGCATTCATAGATTTGCCCCGTAGCGTGTCGGATGCCGCACAATTTTACCAGGCCGAGGAGGGAAGCTCAACGGAGAAGCTGTACTGGTCTCAGTATACTAGGACCGAACACCCGATGCCTCTGAGCGACCATCTGAAGCAACTGGTCGAGCTGCACAAGGCGGCCGAACAGGCCATGAAGGGCTTTATAGTCCGGATGTGGCCTGGCGACGCCCTTCCCAACAGCTACTTCGGCCTGGTGAGGCGGCTTGTGGATGCCTGCCCGCGGCTGGAAGTCATCAAGCGGTCCGTCTGCATCGAAGGTGCACGCCGGGCTTTCGCCCGTGTGAAGGTGCAATGGGCCAAGACGGACGCCGTGAAGCTGGTGAAGGAAGGGCCACCGCAGGGCAAGGAGCATCGCCACCCCGAGATGTACTATGAGGGTGTCCTGAATGGTGCCCGTCTCGTAGCGGACGAGTGTACAAAAGATGTAATATTTGAGTAAACTTGCTCGTGCGATCCTGTATTATGAAAACTTGTTCATATGCGCTATGCAACGCTTGTCTGAATTTAAAATATTACCTTTTGTTCGGTTGTTTATCAAATCTGAGAAATGGCTAGTCGTCGGCTTCTGCCCCCATACCACGAGTTCTGGAGTGTTCGGGATAAACTTGAGCACTCTTGTTCCCATTGTTGGGTCCTTCGAGGGAGGTTCTCAGCACAACAAACAAGGCAATCAGACCATAATGCGTTATCACTCTCACTTAGCCATAGAATTCTATAATTTTAAATTTCGGTGAAGCCCCTAGTATTCGGAAGGCCGAATTCGGGGTGCGATACACGCCTTAAGCCGGACAGGGCCGACTCCTCGCTCTAAACGGCATAAGTCTTTAGGGACTTGAAACCTCTCGAACAACGACCAATCTCTCGCCTTATCATGACAGTCAGTTTTAGCTTTCTCTACTGAGGTGCTTAGCGTAGCAGAACCGGGGCACAATTGTAGTAGTTCTCCCAGTGCTACCTTAGCCGATATAGCGGAACGTAAGGTACCAAAACATGGGAGCCGGGCAAACCCAACTATTGACCCAAGACATGATTCAGAGCTGATGCATAAAATGCTATAAGTTCGGGGTGCCGCACTGTCGAAAGTGTTCGGACTTCTCACGCCGTAATATGGGGTATGCTTAAGCCCCTAGCGTATTGGCCGTACCAGAGTGTACGGGTGCTAGATGTCGTGAATGAACATATATATATATAGGAAGAATGCAATAATAGTCTTAATGCTATGCATTGTTTATTCAAAAAGGTGCGTTAAAGCAGAATGATACAAGTAGTGCGATAAGCAAAAAGTAGGACTGTTTGACATGTCCCTTCCAAGGGCAAGCTGAGGAATAGTATTAAAGTAAATATTTCACGCGTTATCATAATCCACCTGGGAGTTCCGTGGTGTGACGTAGCTTTCTGCCTCCTTGGTTGCTGCATCATGTGTTCGGCAATCATGCTGCCGGACAGGGTTTCCAGAGATTAAAGTCCTGAAAGAGAAAAATAACAAAGCGGGAAGCCCCTACTGCGGTTTAAGCCGGGACTTGGAGCGTGCCGCAGTCGTGTCCCCCCTCCTCGCCTGTGCCCATGGTATTTTTAATGCGTAATTATGTACACGTGGCATGGATTTCGCCATTTGGCTGGGACTGGGTGGCACATTGCTATGCGAGCTCAGAAAGTGCCAGGCCGTCCTGTTGCCGATTACTCCGGGCGCGCTTGAAGGTGTCCGGGTCCTTAATCGCCGAACTAGTGGATTGCCTTAAGAGGCTGCTTTGCGCTTCTGCTGCGAGGGCCACAGTGTGCTCCTCCGTGCGGAGAGAGCGCTCTATTTTTCCATTGACTGTGATGACCCCCCGAGGTCTTGGCATCTTGAGCTTGAGATATGCATAATGCGGTACCGCATTGAATCTCGCAAATGCGGTTCGCCCGAGCAGTGCATGGTAGCCACTGCGGAACGGGACTATGTCGAAGATTAACTCTTCGCTTCGGAAGTTATTCGGAGATCCAAAGACCACTTCCGGTGTTACTAAGCCTGTGCAATGGGCCTCTACACCTGGTATGACGCCTTTAAAGGTCGTTTTAGTAGGTTTGATCCTTGATGGGTCTATACCCATTTTGTGCACTGTGTCCTAATAAAGCAGGTTCAGGCTGCTGCCGCCAACCATTAGGACTCGAGTGAGGTGAAATCCGTCAATGATTGGGTCTAAGACCAATGCGGTGAATCTGCCATGATGGATACTAGTGGGATGGTCCCTGCGGTCGAAGGTGATCGGGTAGGAAGACCATGGGTTGAACTTTGGGGCGACTGGCTCCAACGCATATACGTCCCTGAGCGCACGCTTCCGCTCCCTCTTGGGGATGTGGGTTGCATATATCATGTTCACTGTCCGCACTTGTGGGGGGAATCTCTTCTATCCTCCGGTGTTCGGCTGTCGGGGCTCCTCCTCATCATCCCTATGTGACCCCTTATCTTTGTTTTCAGCATTTATCTTGCCGGCCTGCTTGAACACCCAATAATCCCTGTTGGTGTGGTTGGCTGGCTAGTCGGGGTTGCCGTGTATTTGGCACGAGCGATTGAGTATACGGTCCAAACTCGACGGGCCTGGAGTGCTTCTTTTAAATGGCTTTTTCCGCTGACTAGGTTTAGAGCCTTTGAATCCGGCATTGACTGCCGTATCCTCGGTATTGTCGCTGTTAATGCGGCGCTTATGTTTGTTGCGAAATGATCTACCATTGCCATCCTTGGTATCCGAAGTACCATGGTTCTTTGACATGTTATTGCTGCGAGCCAGCCAGCTGTCTTCTCCCGCACAAAAGCGGGTCATGAGTGTCGTGAGGGCTGCCATAGATTTCGGCTTTTCCTGGCCAAAGTGCCGGGCGAGCCATTCGTCGCGGATGTTGTGCTTGAAAGCTGCTAGGGCCTCTGCATCCGGACACTCGACGATTTGATTTTTCTTTGTTAGGAACCGTGTCCAGAATTGCCTGGCCAATTCCTCTGGCTGCTGAATTATGTGGCTCAAGTCATCGGCATCTGGTGGTCGCACACAAGTGCCCTGAAAGTTGTCGAGGAATGGTACCTCCCTGCTAGACTTATAGCAAGGCACACATCAGGTCTGGTACACAGCATTGCATGCATGATAGAGCCTATGGCTGAAGCATAGGGAACATCTTTCATTTTCTCTCTGTCTTCTACAGTGGTCGGGCATTGAGTCTTACTCAACTTCACACCTTGTAACACAGGCAAGAACCCTTTCTTTGCTTGATCCATTTTGAACTTCTTCAAAACTTTGTCAAGGTATGTGCTTTGTGAAAGTCCAATTAAGCGTCTCGATCTATCTCTATAGATCTTGATGCCCAATATATAAGCAGCTTCACCGAGGTCTTTCATTGAAAAACTCTTATTAAAGTATCCCTTTATGCTATTCAGAAATTCTATATCATTTCCAATCAGCAATATGTCATCCACATATAATATTAGAAATGCTACACAGCTCCCACTCACTTTCTTGTAAATACATGCCTCTCCAAAAGTCTGTACAAAACCAAATGCTTTGATCACACTATCAAAGCATTTATTCCAACTCCAAGAGGCTTGCACCAGTCCATAAATGGATCGCTGGAGCTTGCACACTTTGTTAGCTCCCTTTGGATCGACAAAACCTTCCGATTGCATCATATACAACTCTTCTTCCATAAATCCATTCAGGAATGCAGTTTTGACATCCATTTGCCAAATTTCATAATCATAACATGCGGCAATTGCTAACATGATTCAGACAGACTTAAGCATCGCTACGGGTGAGAAGGTCTCATCGTAGTCAATCCCTTGAACTTGTCGAAAACCTTTCGCAACAAGTCGAGCTTTATAGACAGTAACATTACCGTCAGCGTCAGTCTTCTTCTTGAAGATCCATTTATTCTCAATTGCTTGCCAATCATTGGGAAAGTCAACCAAAGTCCACACTTTGTTCTCATACATGGATCCCATCACAGATTTCATGGCCTCAAGCCATTTCGTGGAATCTGGGCTCGCCATCGCTTCTTCATAGTTTGTAGGTTCCTCATGGTCTAGTAACATAACTTCCAGAACAGGATTACCGTACCATTCTGGTGCGGATCTTACTCTGGTTGACCTACGAGGTTCAGTAACAACTTGATCTGAAGTTTCATGATCATCATTATCAACTTCCTCACTAATTGGCGTAGGTGTCGCAGAAACCGGTTTCTGCGATGAACTACTTTCCAACAAGGGAGCAGGTACAGTTACCTCATCAAGTTCTACTTTCGTCCCACTCATTTCTTTCGAGAGAAACTCCTTCTCTAGAAAAACTCCGAATTTAGGAACAAAAGTCTTGCCTTCGTATCTGTGATAGAAGGTGTACCCAACAGTCTCCTTTGGGTATCCTATGAAGACACATTTCTCCGATTTGGGTTCGAGCTTATCAAGTTGAAGTTTTTTCACATACGCATCGCAGCCCCAACTTTTAGAAACGGCAACTTCGGTTTCTTTCCAAACCACAGTTCATAAGGCGTCGTCTCAACGGATTTCGATGGTGCCCTATTTAACGTGAATGCGGCCGTATCTAAAGCATAACCCCAAAACGATAGCGATAAATCAGTAAGAGACATCATAGATCATACCATATCTAGTAAAGTACGATTACGACATTCGGACACACCATTACGCTGTGGTGTTTCGGGTGGCGTGAGTTGCGAAACTATTCCACATTGTTTCAAATGAAGACCAAACTCATAACTCAAATATTCTCCTCCATGATCAGATCGTAGAAACTTTATTTTCTTGTTACGATGATTTTCAACTTCACTCTGAAATTCTTTGAACTTTTCAAACGTTTCAGACTTATGTTTCATTAAGTAGATATACCCATATCTGCTTAAATCATCTGTGAAGGTGAGAAAATAATGATATCCGCCACGAGACTCAACATTCATCAGACCACATACATCTGTATGTTTGATTTCTAACAAATCTGTTGCTCTGTCCATAGTTTCGGAGAACGGCGTTTTAGTCATCTTACCCATGAGGCACGGTTCGCATGTACCAAGTGATTCCAAAAGTCCATCAGTATGGAGCTTCTTCATGCGCTTTACACTGATATGACCTAAACGACAGTGCCACAAATAAGTTGCACTATCTTTATCAACTCTTCATCTTTTGGCCTCAATATTATGAATATGTGTATCACTACTAGCGACATTCAACAAAAATAGACCACTCTTCAAGGGTGCATGACCATAAAAGATATTACTCATATAAATAGAACAACCATTATTCTCTGATTTAAATGAATAACCGTCTCGCATCAAACAAGATCCAGATATAATGTTCATGCTCAACGCTGGCACCAAATAACAATTATTTAGGTCTAATACTAATCCTGAAGGTAGACATAGAG
Source organism: Triticum dicoccoides (assembly GCF_002162155.2). NCBI lineage: Eukaryota > Viridiplantae > Streptophyta > Magnoliopsida > Poales > Poaceae > Triticum > Triticum dicoccoides. Next base: position 660,129,248 of record NC_041382.1, read on the forward strand.
GTACTGTGCCGACTGCGATCACATCGACTTTGGAACCATTTCCCACGCGCATCGTCACCTCTTCCTTAGCTAATCTTCGCTTAATCCGTAGCCCCTGTTTCGAGTTGCAAATATTAGCAACAGAACCAGTATCAAATACCCAGGTGCTACTACAAGCATTAGTAAAGTACACGTCAATAACATGTATATCAAATATACCTTTGTTCACCTTGCCATCCTTCTTATCCGCCAAATACTTGGGGCAGTTCCGCTTTCATTGACCAGTCTGCTTGCAGTAGAAGCACTCAGTCTCAGGCTTAGGTCCAGACTTGGGTTTCTTCTCCTGAGCAGCAACTTGCTTGCTGTTCTTCTTGAAGTTCCCCTTCTTCTTCCCTTTGCCCTTTTTCTTGAAACTGGTGGTCTTATTGACCATCAACACTTGATGCTCCTTTTTGATTTCTACCTCCGCAGCCTTTAGCATTGCGAAGAGCTCGGGAATCTTCTTATCCATCCCTTGCATGTTATAGTTCATCACGAAGCTCTTGTCGCTTGGTGGCAATGATTGAAGAATTCTGTCAATGATGCTATCATCCGGAAGATTAACTCCCAGTTGAATCAAGTGATTGCAGTACCCATACATCTTGAGTATATGCTCACTGACAGAACTATTCTCCTCCATCTTGCAGCTGTAGAACTTATTGGAGACTTCATATCACTCAATCCGGGCATTCTTTTGAAATATTAACTTCAACTCCTGGAACATCTCATATGCTCCATGACGTTCAAAATGTCGTTGAAGTCCTGGTTCTAAGCCGTAAAGCATGGCACACTGAACTATCGAGTAGTCATTAACACATGACTGCCAGGTATTCACAGTGTCTGCAGTTGCTGGCCCAGGTGGTACACCTAGCGGTGCTTCCAGGACTGACTCTTCTGTGCAGCAATGAGGATAATCCTCAAGTTACGGACCCAGTCCGTGTAATTGCTACCATCATCTTTCAACTTTGCTTTCTCAAGGAACGCATTAAAATTCAACGGAACAACAACACGGGCCATCTATCTACAATCAACATAGACAAGCAAGATACTATCAGGTACTAAGTTCATGATAAATTTAAGTTCAATTAATCATATTACTTAAGAACTTCCACTTAGATAGACATCCCTCTAATATTCTAAGTGATCACGTGATCCATATCAACTAAACCATGTCCGATCATCATGTGAGATGGAGTAGTTTCAATGGTGAACATCACTATGTTGATCATATCTACTATATGATTCACGCTCGACCTTTCGGTCTCCATGTTCCGAGGCCATATCTATTATATGCTAGGCTCTTCAAGTTTAACCTGAGTATTCCGCGTGTGCAACTGTTTTGCACCCGTTGTATTTGAACATAGAGCCTATCACACCCGATCATCACGTGGTGTCTCAGCACGAAGAACTTTCGCAATGGTGCATACTCGGGGAGAACACTTATACTTTGATAATTTAGTGAGGGATCATCTTATAATGCTACCGTCAATCAAAGCAAGATAAGATGCATAAAAGATAAACATCACATGCAATCAATATAAGTGATATGATATGGACATCATCATCTTGTGCTTGTGATCTCCATCTCCGAAGCACCGTCATGATCACCATCGTCACCGGCGCGACACCTTGATCTCCATCGTAGCATCGTTATTGTCTCGCCAATCTCATGCTTCTACGACTATCGCTACCGCTTAGTGATAAAGTAAAGCATTACAGGGCGATTTCATTGCATACAATAAAGCGACAACCATATGGCTCCTGCTAGTTGCCGATAACTTGGTTACAAAACACGATCATCTCATACAATAAAATTTAGCATCATGTCTTGACCATATCACATCACAACATGCCCTGCAAAAACAAATTAGACGTCCTCTACTTTGTAGTTGCAAATTTTACGTGGCTGCTACAAGCTTAGCAAGAAACGTTCTTACCTACGCATCAAAACCACAATGATAGTTTGTCAAGTTGGTGATGTTTTAACCTTCGCAAGGACCGGGCGTAGCCACACTCGGTTCAATGAAAGTTGGAGAAACTAACACCTGCCAGCTACCGATGTGCAAAGCACGGCGGTAGAACCAGTCTCGCGTAAGCGTACGCGTAATGTCGGTCCAGGCCGCTTCATCCAACAATACCCCCGAACCAAAGTATGACATGCTGGTAAGCAGTATGAATTATATCGCCCACAACTCACTTGTGTTCTACTCGTGCATATGACATCTACGCATAAAACCTAGCTCGGATGCCGATGTTGGGGAACGTAGTAATTTCAAAAAAAATCCTATGCACACGCAAGATCATGGTGATGCATAACAACGAGAGGGGAGAGTGTTGTCGACGTACCCTCGTAGATCGAAAGCGTAGGCATTAGCACAATGTGGTTGATGTAGTCGTACGTCTTCACGATCCGACCGATCGAGTACCGAACACACGGCACCTCCGAGTTCAGCACACGTTCAGCCCGATGACATCCCTCGAACTCCGATCCAGCCGAGTGTTGAGGGAGAGTTTCGTCAGCATGATGGCTGGTGACGATGATGATGTTCTACCGACGCAGGGCTTCGCCTAAGCACTGCTACAGTATTATCGAGGTGGACTATGGTGGAGGGGGGCACCACACACGGCTAAAAGATCAAATGATCACTTGTTGTGTCTCTAGGGTGCCCTCTGCCCCCGTATATAAAGGAGCAAGGGGGGTGCGGCCGGCCAGGAGAGGGGCGCGCCAGGAGGAGTCCTACTCCCACCGGGAGTAGGACTCCCTCCCTTTTCCTAGTTGTATTAGGACTTGGGGGAAAGAGGTGGAGGAGAAGAAGGAAAGGGGGAGCGCCGCCCCCTCTCCTTGTCCTATTCGCACTAGGGGGCAGGGGCGCGCGGCCCTTGCCCTGGCCGCCTCTCCTCTCTTCCACTAAGGCCCACTATGGCCCATTAACCTC
>NC_041382.1:660132494-660153930 GCF_002162155.2 Triticum dicoccoides
GGTAACCCCCTGTACTCCGGTAAAATCTCGATTTCACCCGGAACACTTCCGATATCCAAACATAGGCTTCCAATATATCAATCTTCATGTCTCGACCATTTCGAGACTCCTCGTCATGTCCGTGATCACATCCGGGACTCCGAACAACCTTCGGTACATCAAAACATATAAACTCATAATATAACCGTCATCAAAACGTTAAGCGTGCAGACCCTACGGGTTTGAGAACTATGTAGACATGACCGAGACACGTCTCCGGTCAATAAACAACAGTGGAACCTGGATGCTCATATTGGCTCCCACATATTCTATGAAGATCTTTATCGGTCAGACCACATAACAACATACGTTGTTCCCTTTGTCATCGGTATGTTACTTGCCCGAGATTCAGTCGTCGGTATGTCAATACCTAGCTCAATCTCATTACCTTCAAGTCTCTTTACTCGTTCCGTAATGCATCATCCTGCAACTAACTCATTAGTCACAATGCTTGCAAGGCTTATAGTGATGTGCATTACCGAGAGGGCCCAGAGATACCTCTCCGACAATCGGAGTGACAAATCCTAATCTTGATCCATGCCAACTCAACAAACACCATCGGAGACACCTGTAGAGCACCTTTATAATCACCCAGTTACATTGGGATGTTTGGTAGCACACAAAGTGTTCCTCCGGTATTCGGGAGTTGCATGATCTCATAGTCATAGGAACATGTATAGTTACGGAGAAAGCAATAGCAACAAACTAAACGATCATCGTGCTAAGCTAACGGAATGGGTCAAGTCAATCACATCATTCTTCAATGATGTGATCCCGTTAATCAAATGATAACTCATGTCTATGGCTAGGAAACTTAACCATCTTTGATTCAACGACCTAGTCAAGTAGAGGCATACTAGTGACACTCTATTTGTCTATGTATTCACACATGTACTAAGTTTACGGTTAATACAATTCTAGCATGAATAATAAACATTTATCATGATATAAGGAAATAAATAATAACTTTATTATTTTCTCTAGGGCATATTTCCTTCATTGTGAACCATTGGGATATAAGTGGGTGTTCAAGAGGAATCTTAGGCCCGATGGTACTATTGTGAAGTACAAGGATAGGCTTGTGGCCAAGGGTTATACCGAAAAGTAAGAAGATGATTTTTCGATACTTACTCACCTGTGGCTAGACCGACAACCATTCGAGTGTTACTCGCATTGGTTGCCTCGCATGGTCTTCTCATTCATCAGATGGACGTTAAGACGCCTTTCCTTAAAGAAGAGCTAGACGAGGAAATTTACATGCAACAGCCATATGGCTTTGTAGTAAATGGACAGGAAAGAAAGGTGTGCAAGCTAGCGAAATCTTTGTATGGCATAAGAAGTTCAATACTACTCTGACATCAGTTGCTTTGTTGTTAACGAAGCTGACAAATGTGTATACTATCACTATGTTGGGGGCGAAGGAGTTATACTCTGTCTGTATGTCGGTGACATACTGATATTTGGGACCCACCTCAAAGTAATTGAGGAGGTCAAGGCCTTTTTATCTCATAATTTTGAGATGAAAGACTTGGGTGTGGCTGATGTTATCTTGAACATCAAGCTACTGAGAAATACTGAGGGTGGAATTACACTTTTGCAATCCCACTATATGTTGAGAAGATTTTGAGCTGTTTTGGATATTCAGACTGCAAACCTTCTGCAACACCATATAATCCTAGCGTGCGAATTCAAAAGTTCGAAGGCACAGCTGTAGATCAATTGAGATATTCTCAATTGGTTGGTTCACTAATGTACCTAGCTTGTGCTACTCGTCCTGACATCTCATTTGTCGTGTGCAAACTGAGCCAAATTGTTTCCAATTCGGGAGATTGCTACCTCTTGAGCAGCATTGTGTAAGTGCATCTAGTGCCCCTTAGGGATTTTGGTGTATTGAAGACTTATAGGTTAAGGGACTAATGTGTGTGTGAGTGTACACAGGTCTATAAGTCTATGAGGAGTTTGATATTTACAGGAAAAGTCGACCCCTAAAAATGAATATCTTCGACTGAAGATTTTGGTATTTATGAAGACTTTCATGAAGACTTTTAAAGTGAAGAAATTGGTGTGTCCGTGAAGACTTGATATTCATGCGAGAAATATGAAGCTTGAAGACTTTCGTGTTCATAGTTTTGTATTTCTCTTTCTTGAGTCATAGGAAACACCGTACTGATTAAAGGGGGTCAAGGAAATACTAAGGAAAAATTTCCATGTGATGCTCAACTCAAAATCCTACACCTACCAATCCCTTCGAGTGAAGCCATTGGAAATCTCATACAGTTCAGTCAATTTCTTCAGTGACAGAAACGAAGTTCTTCTGGTCTTTGAGGAATTTGTCCTGACTGAGGAGTTAGGAATTCGCTAGTGCGGATTGCCTACACAGTGAGGAGCATGATAGCCCTGAGGATTTTGCTACTCGAAATTCCGACCGTTGCTGTGCTATGCGCCAGCTGTCCCAAAATATCTATCCACCTAACGGTCATATCATTGAAGGGCATTTATGTATTATCATGTCGGGCTGCTCCCTAGGCTATAAATAGCCGCCCCCTACAACCACTAGTTGGTTGGCTGCTCCAAGAGAAACTGACACTTATCATTTGAGAGCAACCCATCCTCCGAGGACTTTCAGCGAAAATCATCAAGTGAGAAAAAACCAAAAACCCAAACACCTACAAACCCCAAGTGATTGAGCATCACTGAAGAGATTGATCCTGAGTGGATCCGACGCTTGTTACCTTTGAAGACTGTGCTTCTTCCAGACGGTTAGGCGTCATGGTCTAGAGCATCCAAGAGGAATTGTGGATCGCCGAGTGACCATGTTTGTGAAGGTTTGGAAGTCGCCTGAAGACTTACCACGAGTGATTGGACGAGGACTGTGTGACCTTAGTTCAAGGAGAATACGGTGAGGACTGGGTGTCTTGGACTAAGTGTCCTTGACTGGGTGTCCGGGACTGTGTGTCCTCGAGTTTAAATACTCAGCCGCTCCAACCAGACATACAACTGAGACAACAGTTGGAACTGGTCTACCAAATCATTGTCTTCACCGAGCTTACTGGTTCTATTTCCTCAACTCTTTCATTTCCACATAACTGTGTTGTGTGCTTGTTCATATCTGTGTTTGAAGACTTTGACTGAAGACTTTCTCAATTTCCTCAGTTTAATTTATTCAGTCCGTTTGTCTTCATCCTGTGTTATCCTATGATTATGCTTCCTGTACTATGTGCCTGTCTTCATTTCATCATGATGACTATGCTTGTATTCTGTTATGTTTACCTTTGAGTACTTATTCCGCTGCTATTAGCTCTTCGCTAAGGAACTTCCTCACCGGCAAATTCCTCAGTGAAGAATTTCATAAAAATCGCCTATTCACCCCCCCCTCTAGTCGATATAACGCACTTTCAATTGGTATCAGAGCAAGGTACTCCCTTGTTCTGTGTGATTTTGGTTTAACCACCTGGAGTTTTAGTTATGTCGACCACAGGTATGATCAAAATCTCTGCTGGGTGTCCTACCTTCGATGGGATGGACTACCCCTACTGGAAGAATAAGATGTGAATGCATCTTGAAGCAATTGATAATGATCTCTGGTATGTTGTGGAAAATGGTGTTCCCTCAGTCACACCTTCTGTGAATGCTGCCGGTGTGAGGAGATTCAAGCAACTCGACTCTCAAGCGAAGAATATCATATGTGGCCATCTGAGTAAAGGACAGTATGGCAGAGTGAGTGCTTTGGAAACAGCGAAGCTTATCTAGGACAGGTTGTCCAAAGTGAATGAAGGAGTCTCAACTCAGCATGACTCTCGAGTTGATGTTCTTCGCAATCTCTTCAACCACTTCAAAAGACTCGACAATGAAAATGTTCAACAAACCTTCGATCACCTCACTGACATCTCAAATGAGCTTCAAGCACTTGGTGCCACTAACATCACCGACCATGAGGTGGTGAAGAAATTGTTGAGATCGCTTGATTCCTCATTTGACACTCTGGCATTGATGATACAAGAACGTGCTGATTACAAGTCACTTGATTCCGCTGATATTCTCGAGAGGCTAAATACTCATGAGTTCCAACTTGCTGAAAAGAGAGATCTCTATGGTTCAAGCTATGGCAGAACACGAGCACTGAAGGCCAAGGCAGTATCTGAGTCCGAAGATGAAGACTCTGGTAACGGCCTTGGTGATCCTGAAGAACTGAGCCATGATCTGGCTCTGCTCATGAAGAAGTTCCAAAAGTTCTCAAGACATGGTCTCCTTGGAAGATCCTCAAGGAGCAATGATTCCTCATCTAGTGACTACAAGAAGAGGCTCTGTCACAAATGCAAGAAACCTAGACATTTCATTCAAGATTGTCCTCGGTGGGAAAAGGAATCAAAGAAGAAGAAATCCACAAAATCCTCATCGTCAAAATCCTCCAAGCCTTCATATCACAAGAAGAGCATATCCAAGAAGGCCAGGGCATTCATTGGCAAGGAAATGGACTCTGAGGCTGAATCTGAAGAAAATGAGGAAGAGGAGTCATCTGAGGAGTCCGAATCTGGAGTGGCGAGCCTAGCTCTCGCTACTACATTCGTTAGCAAGTCTATCTTCAACACTGAAGAAAATGACCTCACCAACAAGGCTGATGAAGGCGATGAAGACTACGCTCCCACCTATTGCTTCATGGCAAAGGGTGCCAAGGTACTCAAATATACCTCCTCTGAATCAAGTGAAAATGAATCTGATCAAAACCTTAAGCCCATCTATTCTAAACTTGCGAAGATAGCTATAAAATAACAAAGGGCTTTAGAAAAGGTTCAAAACATGCTAAATAAAAGTGATGATATGTTGGGTGAAGAAATGGATCGCACTGAAACTTTGACTGAAAATCTTCAGAGACTTCAGTCCAAGCTTGACAAACTTCAAAGTCATCATAACACTCTCTTATCGGATCATGAGAAGCTTTCTTATGAATTTCTTCAAAGAAAGCAAGACCATGAGAAGCTAAGAGTGAGTTATGAAGATCTTCAGAAGGAGCGCGATTCATTACTTTCTCAACAAATCAACGCATCTCAAGAAGAATTTGTTCCTCCATGCTTGAAGTGCATTGAACGTGAATCTGCCAATTCTTCACCTGAATGTTCAAATGCTGCTAATGTTTCAAATTCTTCACATGCCTCTACTATCACTAATTCCTCATCTGAGGACATTGCTAGTACAACTGACAATGCAGGGCTGAAGGAATTGTACACGACAGGCATGTACAAAAGTCTCAAAGGGCATCAGGCTCTTTGTGATGTGCTTAAAAAGCAGATCCTCAACAGGAACCCTAGGAAAGAGGGTATCACCTTTGAGAGGAAACTCAATGCTGATGGTACATATTGGAAGCCTGAGCAGTACCCCAAAACTACATGGGTTGCTGCAAAGGGACCTCCAGTTGATCCAACTAACTTATCTGGATTTGCATGTGAATCTCCTCTTTCTGATGATGAGTCAATTGACTCCAACTATAAGCTATTCAAAAATCAGAATGGTGAAGTATTTGCTAGATATGTTGGCACTAACTGCAGGAACGGCTCCCCTATGCAGAAAATCTGGGTACCCAAAAGATGTCTTGAAAATCTTTAGGTGAATGTCATCATGACACCACCTGTGAAGAATAGGAACCCCAGATCAAATTCCTCATACGGACCAAATTCCTCATATGGATCAAAGTCCTCATATGAACATCATCGTGCTAACCCGTCTGTTTCGCAGGGAAGATCCAAGGATTATGGATATATGCATTATTCTTCAAATCATTATGTCCATAAGTCCTCGAAGAATTTCTCTGCTTACTCTTATGCTTACTCTAACCCCTCTTATGTGAAACGAAATGGACTGGCTTCTATGCCATCCTTCTCGTATGGAGCTCGCAGAATGATGAACTCTTTGCCACCCCTTCAGATATGGGTGGTGAAGAAAAAGACCTAATCTCTTCTGCAGGGTCAGGTCTCCAGACGCACATAATCGTCTGAAGAATTTGCTAGAGACCTGAGCATGCCTGATAGGACGCAGGCTAATCATGAAGAAATGAACTTTCATTTCTCACGTCCTCATAGTGCTTTATCAGTTCTTTACTTGATGAAATTGATCTGATGAATTGATGTCATATTCTTCACTGATGAAGTATATGAGTTTGTAAGCTGCACTAATTCATCTGCAGGATGATCAACCCAAAGCCACTGAGTGGGTCCTCGATAGTGGATGTACAAACCACATGACTAGTGACAAGAATCTATTAATGGATGCTCCATTATCTCTGTCGCATCTGAAGCATATCATCTTTGCTGATAAAGGCAAAAGTCGGGTATTGGGTCTAGGTAAGGTTGCGATTACAAAGGATTGACACATGGACAAATTCATGCTTGTTGAGTCCTTAGGATACAATATTATGTCTGTCTCAATGCTTTGTGATCTTGATATGGTTGTTGTCTTTGGCAAGTACCGTTATGTTGTGGTTATGGAAGCTGACAATTCCAAAGTCTTCAAAGGCTTTAGGAGAGGAGACCTGTATATTGTTGATTTCTCTACAGGACCACAACCAGCTGTGTGCTTACTTGCAAAAGCCTCAGAAGGCTGGCTCTGGCATCGACGACTTGGTCATGCAGGCATGAGGAATTTGCACATGCTTGCGAAGAAGAAGCATGTCATTGGCATCGAGAATGTCAAATTCCTCAAGGATTACCTATGCGGAGCCTGTGAAGCTGTGAAGATGACCAAGGCCAAGCATCCAACAAAGACTATCATGACCACCACTCGCCCATTTGAATTGCTTCACATGGATCTCTTTGGTCCTGATCATTATTCTGCTATCTCAAATGAAGCATCTCAATATGGCTTTGTTATTGTTGATGATTATTCTCGTTACACATGGGTACACCTTGTTACTTACAAACATGAAGTGCAGGAAGTCTTCAAATGATTTTCCTCGAGGGCTTCAACCAACTTTGGTGTGAAGATCAAGCACATCAGAAGTGACAATGGCACTGAGTTCAAGAATTCTGGTCTCGATGACTATCTTGATGAACTTGGTATCACTCATGAGTTATCTGCTCCTTACACTCCTCAGCAGAATGGAGTCGTGGAGCGCAAGAACATGACTCTTGCTGAGATGGCTCGCACTATGCTTAATGAATACAAAATGCCTCGTCGTTTATGGATTGAGGCAATTGATACTGCGTGCCACATCATCAACAGAGTATATCTTCACAAATTCTTCAAAAGACTGCCTATGAACTCCTCACTGATAAGAAACCCAACGTAAGTTATTTCAAAGTCTTCGGTGCTAAATGTTGGATTAGAGATCCTCATCACAACTCAAAATTTGCACCGAAAGCACATGAAGGTTTTATGCTTGGTTACGGAAAGGACTCGCACACCTACAGAGTCTTCAACAACGTTCTTCACAAAGTTGTTGAAACTGTAGATGTGCGGTTCGATGAAACTAACGGCTCGCAAAGAGAGCACCTACCTACTGTGAAAGATGAACCAGCACCTAAGGAAACTATCAAGTTCAAGGCTACTGAGGATGGCATTCCTACTGAAGAATCTTCTGAAGAATTCATTCCAGAACATGAAGAACGTCGAGCTAATGCACCTGAAGAAAATGCTGAAGAAAATGGTGCTGAAGAAAACGCTGATCAAACTCTTCAACGACAACCAGCTCATCCTCGCATTGCAAAAGAAGTGCAAGTTGAAAAGATCATCAATGACATCAAAGCGCCAGAATATCAAATGTCTAGTATGGAGAGTTGAAATTCTTCTTAGGTCTTCAAATTCGTCAACAACACAATGGCATATTCATATCTCAGGAGAAATACGTCAAGGGTGTACTGAGGAAATTCGGCATGCAAGATTGCAAAAGCGTCAAAATTCCTATGCCCACAAATGGCCATCTGTGCACTGATGAAAATGGTATTGACTTCGATCATAAGGTATACCGCTCCATGATAGGTTCCTTATTATACTTATGTGCATCTAGGCCAGATATAATGCTTAGTGTTTGCATGTGTGCCCGATTTCAAGCTGCACCGAAGGAATCACACCATAAGGCTGTGAAGCATATTCTTCGATATCTAGCTCACACACCAACACTTGGATTATGGTACCCCAAGGGCTCGGCTTTTGATCTTGTTGGATATTCTGACTCTGACTATGCTGGTGATCGTGTGGATCACAAGTCAACATCTGGTACATGTCATTTCCTCGGACGATCCTTGGTCTGTTGGTCCTTGAAGAAACAGAACTACGTATCACTATCTACTGCTGAAGCTGAGTACATTGCCACTGGTTCTTGCTGTGCCCAATTGCTATGGATGAAGCAAACTCTCAAGGACTACGGCGTCAACATGAAGAATGTACCTCTCTTCTATGACAATGAGAGTGCCATCAAGATTGCTCACAACCCAGTTCAGCACTCGAAGACAAAGCACATCCAGATTCGTCATCATTTTCTTCGTGGTCATGTGTTGAAGGGCGATATTTCTATTGAGCATGTGAAGACTAAAGAACAGCTAGCCGATATCTTCACAAAGCCCTTGGATGAGAAGAGATTTAGCAAGTTGCGGTGTGAGCTAAATATCCTAGAATCTTCAAATGTTCTTTGAAAAGGACACTCATCCTAACACTTATGCAAAATTGATGACTTAGATGTGCAACACATGAAGAAACGTTTTACTTCAACCAATGAAGAATAACACTCTTAGTGTGAAGAAATTAACAAAGAATTTGATTCTCAGAACCCTGTGATAATTGTACGCGGTGTCTGAAATCATCATTCTTATACGGTGGGTCACGCCACCACCAAAAGTTGAAATTCCTCGAATTATTCATATTCTTCAACTTTGCATAGTCTTCACTGGTTCCGTCATTTTTCTTCATTGGCTATATATATGAGTTTATGTCCTCTACAGCATTCACTTATTGCTATTTCTTCAAGTTGGTTTTCTGCTAAGTGAATGTGATCGGACCCTTCCCCTCTATGCTATACTCAACCCAATCTGTTCACAAATTCTTCATGTGCGTTCTATTTGAAACTCGTTCAAAATCTGCACTGTATCCTTGTCAGCTGATGAAATTGTGAACGGAACTTTAAAATCTAACTTATCTAAATTTTCGGCTTTGCCGCTCAAACCGTTCCGCATCCCACGATACACTTATCCACTCACTCACGATCTAACACGATCTCCACCTCTCACTACGTGGGTGACACATGTCATGTGAATGAGAAGGGTCAGGGGCACGTTCGTCCAATTTCTTTGGGCGAGCAGTTTTTCACCGTGGCTATAAGTACCCCTCCTTCCCTTCTTCACTTCTTTTACTCAGCTCGACCTCTCTCTCCAGCTCGAGCTTCTCAAACCCTCGCGCCGACCGCGGACATCTTCACTCCGCCGCCGCCATAGCCGTCTTCCTCCGCCAAGTTAGGGCGTGGAAGATCTGCACAGACGAACTTCACATCTCCTCACTCCAGTTCGTCGTGTTCTTCGTCCAGGGTAAATAAAAGTTACTTTTACTGCCCTCGTTGATTCGAATGATTATTTACAAAATCTTCAAAAGTGTTTTTCTTCATATCTTCACACACTGAACACCTCACAAAGTCATATGTTCTTGATTTGTTTCTCTAAGCATCATTTTTCTTCAAGATTCCTCAATTGTGTGGATCTTCGATCTATACAACTCTGGAACCTAAGACAAAGAACGCTTGAAAATATTCAAGACTCATCTGGTCAAATTCCTCAAACTTGGTAATTTTGAAAAACCTTCTGAGAACGCATATGACCTCTCCAAATTCCTCGCAAATATACTCTATTCACAGGTACACATGTCAGCTGCTGAATCACTAGGTTCTCATCAACTTAACTCATTTGCAGCATTCCTCGAAGAAAAGTTGCATACTTCTTCAGAGAATTCGATTGTTCAAATTCCTCAACTGAAGAAAATGTCTAATGGTAAAAGGCCACAGAAGGGAGGAAAGAGGCCTGAGGTAAATACAGCATTTGAGATCCCTGATGACATATATGCTGGGTACTGCACACCTCCTAAGGAAACCAAGAATGAGCGTAAAGTGTGCATTCAGAAGATAGAGAGGAGATGGGCAAGAGAATGGAGGGAGTACAGATATGTCACTCCTAAGTACATGAAGAAATTTGCACTCAATCCTCCATGCCCAAGAGCTCCATTGGCACCTGGCCAAATTGCTGATCCCACCAGCCTCAAGTGCGGTGAGGACTATCCTGATGAATGGGCCAAGCGCCAAGGCAAGTTGGCTAAGCAAGCCAAAGAAGCAGTGAGGAAATTCAATGAAGACTCTGCCGCTGCTGCTGCTTCTGCTGAGGCCTTTGCTGTCAAGCCAAAGAAGGCTATGTCAAAGAAGCTTGCGCGCAAGCCAAGTGCTTCGTCAGCAATGCCCTCACGGCCAGAATCATCAAAGCGCTCACGGCCAATTCCTCATGCTGCTCCTGTTCCTCCAAAGTCCTCTGCTCCTCCGCTAAAGCCTTCAGCTGTTCTGACCAAATCCTCAGCACCTGTGCATCTCGCTTCTTGCCAAAGGACTGCTAGCATCTCCATTGCCTCAGGTGTCTCAGCTAGTTCCTCAGCTGCACCAAGTTCCTCAGTTGGCCCCTCACTGCTGAAGACAAAGGCCACTACTGGACGAGGTCCACACCCAAGTCCTCAAAAGAAACAAGTCTCTTTCCAAGTGTCGTATGATGAAGACGAAGCTGATGATGATGAACTTTCAGAAATCATCAGAGACAGGCAAGTCAGGGCCGCTAGAGCCAAAGAATCAGTGGTGCCACTGCTTTTGGATCCCAAGCTGATCCTCGACTACATTGATGATTGGCACAAGGACCCCAACACTCCCTTGCCTGACTTCAAGCTGACTCCTGGCCAAAGTCACATGCTGACCCACTTCATTCAAGAAGAAAAGTGGAAATTTGAGAAGGCCAGGCAGATCAAGAAAGCATAGTACAAGAAAGAGAAATTTCTGAAGAACAATGTTGTCACTATGACAACTGATGAACTTGTAAAAATCCAATTTGAAATCAAAACCCTCAGCGATGACTTCAAAGCCTACTATGCTGATTGGCAAGGAGACAAAGTTAGATTTGTAAAGATAACTGAACAGTTCACTTCAAATGTTGCTGCCCCAACGCAACAGGAAATTCCTCAGGCTGAAGCATCTGCTTAGCCAACTGAAGAACATGCCAGCATCACTGATGAAAATCAGGCTGCTGAAGAAAATGTGAGTTCCAGGGCTGATGACTGCATTCTAGCCACTAAAGAAATTGCCAGGGCACCCACTAGTGGTCCGCCTGAAGAAACTGAAGAACTCAGGGCAACTTCATCAGTTGTGCCTGAAGAAAATCAACCAGATTCCTCAGCTGCTCCTGCACCAACTTCAACTCCAATCTTTCCATCTGCATCAGATGTGAAGAACACCAAGGCTGCAGAGCGTGCTGCAGTGAAGAAAAGGAAAGCATCAGCTGCTTCAGATTCTTCAGGTCCGAAGAAAATGAAGCCTATGAAAAGTTCATTTGCACATCCGATTGATGTTGTTCCCATCTCAACCAGGCCATCAAAGGACCTTGTTCCTTTTGGTGAAGAATATGTGATCCCCAGCGGATCTAATGAAGAAACTCATTCTGCTGCTTCGTCTGAACCATTGGATGAAGAAATTGAAGTGGATGCGATCCCTTCAACACCTATCATCTCCTCGCCTGTGCCTCAGTCACAGCTGAAGAGGCTGGCGTTGAAGAAATGGAAGATGATGATGTGGACATTGGTTGCTCCACACCCGTAATCAGTGATGAATTCTGGGAAAGTCAGCATCCAAACTCTCCAATGTTCACTCCTCTACAGCAAATTCCTCAGTCCCCCACACAAACTGTTCACATGGGCTCTGAAGAAATTCATCCCACTGCATCTGTCCATGAGGAAATTCCAGCCACTAGTGCTGATGAAACTGTTGCTGCTGAACAACCAACTATGCAGACTGCCACTGAGGACGAACCAGAAATTCCTCAGCCTGAAGAACCTGTGATTGAGATTTCTGAGGTCGTGATGCAACTCACTGACACTCCTCTGCCGAAGCCAAAGGATCCATTCTCATGCAAGCAAAAGTTCAAGGCTGATGATTTATTCAGCGAGCACGTATTCTTCAAAGATTACAACCCATATGACTCCGCTCGCATTAGGAAGAGGCGTTTCTAGACTGCTAGTCAAGCCAATTTCTATTCCTCAGTGCTGTTCAACAAGGAGAAGATTTTCTACCATGAGCATATTCCTCACGTGGATATGGAATCTCTGTCGTGCTTCGCACCGGTCCTCAGTGTTCTTCACGACGCTGGACTACTCAACTTTTGCTCTGACATCTCCGATTGGAATGAAAAACTGATTCTTCAATTCTATGCAACGCTGCACATCACCAGAGATGCTGAAGAAGTGAATTCATGGGTGCTGGACTGGATGTCTGAAAACACTCACTACACTGCACCAGCCTCTGAATTGCTTCGTGCTCTACCACTCAGTCCTCCCCTTGAAGAAGCTCACTGCATCTACAGTGAACCTGAGCTCACACATCATTACATGCAGGTGCCGATGAAGCCTTTGAAACCAGGTCAGGCACCACGAACCAAATTCCTCGTGAAGGAATTGTTGTACGTGCCCAGAACTGTCTATCGTATTCTTACGAGGACAATCAGTCCTATCAAAGGCCACGACTCATCTGATGAGGAAATTGTTGGCATCATGAAGAATCTGGTATTCAACATCGTTCATGGCATGCCTATCAATTATCACGATTTCTTCATGAGGACTATGGCCAATGTTGCACTGTCTCCGTTTGAGCTGAAGCCTTATGCACCTTGGATCATGAGATTCCTCAGGACAAGGTCTTCACTCAACTAGAAAGATGATTTCTAGAATCATCTCAGCTACTTGCCCCCAATTGAAGTCCTCAAGCAGACATATTCCTCAGTTGATGGAAAGGGCAAGGCACCAGCTGTAATTGATGAAGGCATTCGTCCATTGGATGGTCAGTTTCGCAAAGCTGCATCTTATTCCACCAATGATGACTCTGCCACACATGACTCTGCCAATGCACCCAAGTCCACTCCTCAAGCCACTGCTCCGCGTGTGATGACTGACCGTGAACTTCTGCTTAGTCTTCACCAGAAGGTGGATCGAAATCACAAATGGGTTAAGCGTCAGTTTGGTTCACTTCTTCACAACATGACTGCCACACACAATGCAGTGAAGAAAAACCACTACTACCTCCATCAAGTCTTCGGTCGCACCTGGGCAATCCTGTCACATCTGTATGGTGAAGAAGATCTAAAGAACATGGGTCTTAATGAAGATTTTGACTGGTCTGCACCTCCACCAAAGAAATTCAAGAAGGTCAAGGTTCCTTCTCTGGTGGCCAGCTCATATTCTTCATCGCCCGACACTGATGAACATGAAGATTTGGACGACACTGCGGCAGGCCTACATCAACCAACGACCCCAACAACACTGGCGCTCCTTCATCAACATGATTATCTTCAGGGGCGTTAGTCCT
The DNA here is from genome assembly GCF_002162155.2 of Triticum dicoccoides. Taxonomy (NCBI): domain Eukaryota; kingdom Viridiplantae; phylum Streptophyta; class Magnoliopsida; order Poales; family Poaceae; genus Triticum; species Triticum dicoccoides. The sequence goes on from NC_041382.1 coordinate 660,146,107, forward strand.
CATTTTCGATCCTTTTGGTCATTCGATGACAAAGGGGGAGAAATATGAGTTAGTCTTCAAGCGGGTCTACTATATGGGCATTTTTTTTGCTAAGTTACAACTCTCATTCTTCTGAAACTTTATTAGATCGAGATGTAATCTTAAACCCGATGGTGCTCTGATACTTTTGATACACTGTGCTCTGATACTCTTGATGCACTATTCTGCATGCTTATTCCTCATTAATATTATTGCACGCATGTTGAATTTCATCAGGCACCATATTTCATCATGCATTTCAAATTCTTCATATTATATGTTAAATGCATGTATGAATTACAAGATATAGGGGGAGATCTCCATGATTCAACTCTTTAAGTTGTGCATTGCTTCAAAAGCAAATTCCTCACTATGCACATCTTTAGGGGGAGTTCTTCTATATCTTGCAATCAAATTCCTCAATATCAGTATTTACACTTCATATGTTTATCCCCGTTGAAAACTTAACCTATATTGTCATCAATCACCAAAAGGGGGAGATTGTAAGTGCATCTAGTGCCCTATAGTGATTTTGGTGTATTGAAGACTTATAGGTTAAGGGACTAATGCGTGTGTGAGTGTACACATGTCTATAAGTCTATGAGGAGTTTGATATTTAGAGGAAAAGTCGACCCCTAAAAATGAATATCTTCGACTGAAGATTTTGGTATTTCTGAAGACTTTCATGAAGACTTTGAAAGTGAAGAAATTGATGTGTCTGTGAAGACTTGATATTCATGCGAGAAATATGAAGCTTGAAGACTTTCGTGTTCATAGTTTTGGTTTTCTCTTTCTTGAGTCATAGGAAACACCGTACTGATTAAAGGGGGTCGAGGAAATACTAAGGAAAAATTTCCATGTGATGCTCAACTCAAAATCCTACACCTACCAATCCCTTCGAGTGAAGCCATTGGAAATCTCAAACGGTTCAGTCAATTTCTTTAGTGACAGAGACGAAGTTCTTCTGGTCTCTGAGGAATTTGTCCTGACTGAGGAGTTAGGAATTCACCAGTGCGGATTGCCTACACAGTGAGGAGAATGATAGCCCTGAGGATTTTGCTACTCAAAATTGCGACCGTTGTTGTGCTATGCGCCAGCTGTCCCAAAATATCTATCCACCTAACGGACATATCATTGAAGGGCATTTATGTCTTATCATGTCGGGCAGCTCCCTAGGCTATAAATAGCCGCCCCCTACAACCACTAGCTGGTTGGCTGCTCCGAGAGAAACTGACACTTGTCATTTGAGAGCAACCCATCCTTCGAGGACATTGAGCGAAAATCATCAAGTGAGAAAAAACCAAAAACCCAAACACCTACAAACCCTAAGTGATTGAGCATCACTGAAGAGATTGATCCTGAGTGGATCCGACGCTTGTTACCTTTGAAGACTGTGCTCCTTCCAGACGGTTAGGCGTCATGGTCTAGAGCATCCAAGAGGAATTGTGGATCGCCGAGTGACCAAGTTTGTGAAGGTTTGGAAGTCGCCTGAAGACTTACCACGAGTGATTGGACGAGGTCTGTGTGACCTTAGTTCAAGGAGAATACGGAAAGGACTGGGTGTCTTGGACTAAGTGTCCTTGACTGGGTGTCCGGGACTATGTGTCCTCGAGTTTAAATACTCAGCCGCTCCAACCAGACGTACAACTGAGACAGCAGTTGGAACTGGTCTACCAAATCATTGTCTTCACCGAGCTTACTGGTTCTATTTCCTCAACTCTTTCATTTCCTCATAATTGTGTTGTGTGCTTGTTCATATCTGTGTTTGAAGACTTTGACTGAAGACTTTCTCAATTTCCTCAGTTTAATTTCTTCAGTCTATTTGTCTTCATCATGTGTTATCCAGTGCTTATGCTTCCTGTACTCTGTGCCTGTCTTCATTTCATCATGATGACTATGCTTGTATTCTGTTATGTTTACCTTTGAGTACTTATTCCGCTCCTAGTAGCTCTTCGCTAAGGAATTTCCTCACTGGAAAATTCCTCAGTGAAGAATTTCATAAAAATTGGCTATTCACCGTGTTGGGTGGTAGGTGCGACATATGCCAACGGGTGGCTTATCATTGTGGGAGCCAGTAAGACATCGCCGGTGCCAGGAAACGGGATAAGGCGAAGACATGCACGCCGGCGAATCTTACCCAGCTTCGGGGCTCTCCGTGGAGATAACACCCCTACTGCTGCTCTGCGGGGTCTCCGCATGATCACTAGATGAACAAGTAGCTACACAATGCTCCTTGAGCTGTTTGGTGGGAGGAGGAAGAAGGACACGGCTAACCTGTTTCTTCTCCTTGTGTGTTGTCCAGGACTAGCTGGGGGTCAAACCCTTTGCATGGGTGCCCCGGGGGGTTTATATAGGCCTACCTCCCGGGGGTACAATGGTAATCCGACTGGGCGCAGGGCCCAGCCGTCTGTGACCGCGCTCACTGGCTTCTGTGCCGACCGCTGGGGCCCGCCGGCTGGTGGGTCCCGCCGGCTACCAACTCCTTGGCAACAGACAGGTCCCACTGCCAAGGGTCTTGTCGATGGTTGGTTACTGTTGTATCATCCTGATGACGAGGGCTTCGTCGAGGTAAGCGTGGCTACAGTACCACCGTCCGGCGGGCGATTACTGTAGCCTTACCGCGTCTTGTCTCCTTAATGGGGCGTCTTCTTCGAGAGGGGAAACGAGCCGGCCCCGTCTCGTGCCGACTGGGGGAGGCCAGGCTGCCTTCGGGCCGACTGGGGGAGGCCAGGCCGCCTTCGGGTGTCTCTCTGCTCGAAGGGGCCCACCACCCGTGGGCCGTACTGGTAGCCCGTCATGGATGACATCAGGGTCAACATGGCAACAGTGCCGCGCCGGACGGGTCATGGCCACCCCGTACGGTGCACTGTGCCAGGCGTGCTCCGGGATTCGGGGGTGGCAGGCTTTACTGTAGCCACGCCCCATCTCATCGCCGCTAGGTGGATGCAAACTTTGAGGGTACGGTCTCGACCGCTTTATGGGAGCCGGCTTCTTGGAGTCAGCCTCCTCATGGCCGGCTTTATGGGAGTCGGCTCCTTGGAGTCGGCCTCCCATGGTTTTCTTCATGAGGGGTAAAGTCGGGCCGCCTTCTTCGAGCTGGCCTAGGTGACAGCCAGCAAGGGGAAGGCGGCCCCACGTCTTGGATTCCTGAGAGCCGGACGGGCTCATAATTTTTTCAGAAGGGCCAGGGGAAGCCGGCTAGGCTACCCATGGCTATTTACTCCGACAGTAGTCCCCGAAGCTGATCGAGCTTCGAGGCGGACAGAGGGACGAGAAGCTTGGTCAGCTTCCTATCCTGAAGAGCCGGCTTTGCTTGTGCACGCCGACTTCAGAGAGCTCCGGCTCTCGTAGGCGGGAACGCGGACCACGTGGCGAGGAAATCCTGCCAACGCACGCGTGCGACGGGACGTCGCTGCAGGCCCGGGCCCGCCACTCGCAGGCCTCGGTCCGAGCGTGGATCTTCCATGGCCCACATGGGCCGCTCGCCTTCCCGCAGCGGTTTTATTCCGCCATCATGGCATAGTAATCGCGGGACGTGGGGGAGTGGGCACGATCGATCCCCACGCTTCCCCACACCACGCCTCCTCGGTTTCGCCACGCGATCCTATAAGTAGGGGGAGGAGGGGGTGCAACAGAGGTTCGCACGCTCTCTCTCGCTCCGCCCCTTCTCGTCCTCCTCTCTTCCTCTCGTTGCCACCGCAACCTCCCGTCTCAGTGCCACCGCGCCGCCACATCGTCTTGCTCCCATGGCGCTGTCGAGCTCATGGGACGGCTCCAATGTCCACGAGGACCATGTCGCGTTCCTCCGCCAGACTCGGCGCCTGCCCGACGCCAACCTCGTGCGGGTCCGCCTGGCGCCGGAGACGGAGATCTCGCCGACACCGGAGGAGGGCGAGCGGGTCGTCTTCCGCTCGCACTTCCTACGCGGCTTCGGCCTTCCGGCGAGCGGATTTCTACGCTCCTTCCTTGAGTTCTACAACCTTCAGCCGCATCACCTCACGCCCAATGCGGTGATGCTACTATCGGCCTTCGTCTCCCTCTGCGAAGGCTTCTTGGGGCTGCTCCCCACACTGGAGCTCTGGGGGGAGTTCTTCCAGAGCAAACTCGGCACCATTGTCGCCGGCGTGCCCGCCCCCTGCGGGGCCTTCATCGCCATGAGGAGGGCGGGCGAGAACAACCCGTTCCCGCCCATCCCCCTGATCCAGCCGGTGAAGATCTGGCAGAAATCATACTTCTACGTGAAGAACGTCGCCAAGCAAGGGGATCACGTCAACCTGCCGGCTTACGTAGCCGGCCCGCCGGCTGGGAGGCAGCCCTCATGGAGTTTCCGGTCCCGGTCACTGTCTCAGGCCGGGAACGCCGCCGTCTCCCGGCTTCGGGTGATGATCCAGTTGGAAAACCTGAACGGGGCCGACTTGGTGGCCGCCTTCGTGGAGCGCTGGATATCTCCTCTCCAAAGCCGGCCCCACATGATGTTTCAGATGAGCGGCCGCTTCGACCCAAGCCGGCTGAGCACCAGGGAGATGCCTCATGCGGAGGTATCGTATATGGTGAATTACATCTCAAATTGCAAGCTCGCCGAAGACTAGCGATACGGCAAGACCCCGTATTCTCGCGCCAACCCTCCGCCCGTGGTAAGTTTTCTTTTCTTCCTTCTTTTCGTTGGTAGCCGGCTTTATGACGGCTGGCTTCTGATCAGTCGGTTCTTCTTAGCAGAACCCTCTTCTCCCGCCGATGAGCGGGGCAGCGGGGATAGAACGCCGGTACGCCCCCGACCGCACGGCGGACGACGTCGACGACCCGGACTTGGGGGCGGCCGCCATGGAAGACGCCGTCATGGGGGACGACGCCGAGCCCGGGGGCACAAGGCTCACCGCCAGCTTCGAGGACTGGCTAGATGATTTCGAAGCCGAAGGCGCCCCGCGTCGCCAGCCGGCGGCCGACCATCAGGGCGCGGGCTCGTCCATCGCGCTGGCTGCCGGCGTGTGACACTCCAAAATTTTTACTTTGGTTTTCAGCAAAAACTTTGTGGTTTTTGAAAAGAGGCCATTTAAAATTTTCCAGAAAACCTTCCTCTTAAGAAACTTTCTTTTCTTTGGCAAGGTTTTTATTCTGGCTTCAAACTTTGGTGTTTGACCTTTTGAAACTTCTTCTCTGTTGGTTCTCTCTCAAAATTATTTTTTGGGAGTTTAATCTTTTTCTTTAAAAAAAAGAAACTCCATGTAATTTGGGTTTTTCATATCTTGGAACCACCATGACTTGGCATTCTTGCCCATGTGGTAAAACCCCTCCAAAACCTCCCCTACAACTTGTGATCAACCTAAATTCTCTGTCCCAACTAATCCAAACTGGTTTTGGATTTTTATTCCAATTATTTTTCCCTCAATTCAATTCTGAAAATTATATGGAGCCTGAGAGATTTTCAAAGCAAGTGCCCTATTGCATTTGAGTTTTGACCTCAAACCAATTCTCCTGGATTATCCTTTGAACCCACAACCCAGAACCATCTTGATCCACTCCTCCTCTTTTCAAATTTTTCAAATTCAGTCTCTGCAAGTTTGGACCAGATTTGCCAAATTTGGTGAAATTCATATCTACACTCCTCCAAAAATTCCACCAAAATTCAGGCAGCCTATTTGAGCAAGGAGAAGCCACTCCACCAAAAATCAGCTCAAGGAAAAATCACCAGAGGCCAATTTCATTCGGTCGAACACCTGGTGGGCACTGTTACTGTTCATAGTTCAGAAAATTCAGTTTTCAGTGTCATCTTCAGTCCGTCAGTTTCAGTCACGCGGCCACAGTGCCCTTGGCACGTTCCTCGCCGCCTCTTCCTCTTGTCCGAAGCTGCACACGCGTGCGTGGAGCCTTCCTGGCGTCGGTAGCGCGCTGGCTCGCCCTCGCCGGCGTCTTCTGCGGCGTCGGGACCTCCCGTGGCGGCCGACAGGAGGCACACCACGGCAGAATGCCGTTCCGCGCCGCCCATCGCTCCCTGGCTCTCCGCGTGGCCTCATGCACGCCAGCGCACGCCCGTAGCACAGCCACCGTGGCCGGCAAGCACGGAACGCGCTCTCCGCCGCCGACGGGCCCGCACCATCACCGTTCCGTCGAGCTCGCCCTTAACACCCAAACCCTGGCCAGTTCAACACAAAAACGGACCCGTTGGACCTCCGTGATGATGCTCGACCCCCTAACCACCCCGACCGAGCACTGCGCCACCGTAATCGCTCGCCGGTGATCCTCGTTCACGGCAACCGCCTCGGACCGCCTATATAAAGGGGTCCCGAGCTCACTCTCGTGCACGCAGCACCTCCACTACTCACCAACACCCCGCCAGGCCACTAGGGGGACCTCGAGGAGGTCTCCTCCCCCAGCTCCGGCCGCCTCGCCCCGCCTCGGCCTCCAGCTCGATTCACTTCGGTGAGGCCACCTCCGGCGCCCAAACCTCGTCCGTAGCCCTCTCTTGCACCCAGTAGTCTAACCCCCACCTCAATTTAATCCTTGCAGCCCTCTCCGACGAGCTCCATCCATGCCCGAACCACCGTCCGCCGGAGTTGAGACCGCCGTCGACGTGCTGCTCACCGGCGACCAACACCACCACCCACCGTTGCAGAAGGACACGGTGAGAACATTGGTAACCTCTGATCCCCATGCCTCGCCGTGGATCGCCGCCGGCGACCACAGCAGCTCTCGGGCGCCGACGAGCCTCGTCCCTCCCATTTGAAAATTTAAACATGACAAGTGGGACCCGCTGTCAGCCTCTCTGTCCTTTCTAAACGAAGCGTTATCTGAAAACGCCTTCTGCCAAATACGTTTTCTCTTCGGGCTGGCGTAATCGCTACCGAAGCGTTTTCTGCTTTTATAAACTAGCCCCTGGAAATCTTCTGTTTCATTATAGATAAGTCCCTGGACAAAAACCCTTATAACTTTTAATCAGAAAAGTATTTTTGATTGATTCTTTTTCTGTTCTCTTTAAAATTTTGTCTAGTTTTTTATCAGATTTATTTGAAAAATATTTGGTTTACCTTCTGTGCTCTCCTTGGTATTTACGTTAGCGCATATATCTTCTTTAAACGTAGATACCGAAGGAGGTGACGGAGCCGCGAACTTCACCGAGCTAGGCTCCGACTACTCTGAACCAGGCAAGCATGTTTGAACTTTTGATATGATGAGTGTCTTGGCATGTTTTGCATTTAGTTAGTTTCATGGCATGCCGGTGAGTATACCGGTGAACGTTATTTTATGTGATAACGAGGTAAGTGAGTTCGATGATCCATACGTGGATGAATGTGAATATGAATGGCCATGTGTTGGCATGAGGATGGGTGCGACGGCAGTGTTGTAGCATGCCAGTCTTATGCCAGACAATGTGACTTCAGTGTCAAACCATATCGGTCCAGTACCTATCATTTCCTTCCTTGTACTACCACATGTTTTCCGCAAGGAATATGGTTTAGTAAGTTCCAAACCGCTTTCATGGTACACACCAAAGAGGAGAGGCCGTGATGATGGTTCCATGGCCCTGGATTAAAGCCAGTCATCCGGTCAGGGGGCATGGGTGTTTCCGGTTGGGACCGAGAGGGGGGCACCCCTTAGAGCGCGCGTATATAAATTTGATCCCATGCTATTCGAGATTGTGATCTCCCCGTCTCAAAAGTTTTTCTTGGACGATGACTAGGGTGATTCCTAGCATCGAGAGGTAGGATGGGTGTGTACCGGTTAGCTGTGTTTTCTTCTGAAATACCGTAAACGGAACTAGTCCTTCGTGACTACGGAAATCCGTTGACTGTGGGAAAAATTTTGTACAAA
>NC_041382.1:660154663-660168854 GCF_002162155.2 Triticum dicoccoides
TCCGACTGTGGCATTTCTTTTAAAGCCCTTTATGTGATGTCGCTCAGACGTCCGACTGTGGCATTTCTTTTAAAGCCCTTTCTGCAATGTCGCTCAGACGTCCGACTGTGGCATTTCTTTTAAAGCCCTTTATGTGATGTCGCTCAGACGTCCGACTGTGGCATTTCTTTTAAAGCCCTTTCTGCGATGTCGCTCAGACGTCCGATCGTGGCATTTCTTTTAAAAGCCCTTTATGTGGTGTCGCTAAGATGCCCGACTGTGGTATCATTTTCCTTATTTTTATTTGTTCACCTTTCGAGGCGTCGCTTCAGACACCCGATCGGTCCTTATTTATGTTCTGTGGAATTTCAGGCGGACTACCGCCGTTTTCCCTTTTTACTTACCCGTTATGCCAGTTTTATTTATTGTGCATTAAGGAATTAATCATGTTGCATCCATGCATGCATTTGTTATATCTTACGTCCGAACTGTCTTGCGAGTACTTTCAAAGTACTCACTGGCTTGTTGATTTGGCCAGATGCTGACGAAGGCGATCTCATGGATGAAGAGTTCGATAGCGAGCCCGACACTTAGAGGAGTCCCAGTCAGTCTTGTGCGACCCTGGATTTGGCCACTGTTTTATATCCGCTTCCGCTACCAAATAAATTCATCGAGCCTCTCCTCGACGCTCGGTGAGATGACAGACGTAGAGTCTTGTATTTCTCTCCCCGCTGTGTTTTTCCACCACCAGCCTATCCTTGAGTCAGTAGTATGTCTCCACACCATTGTGTTCTGTCCGCCATTATGTATGATTATTGGCGTGCTTGTAATAATTTGGTTGAGCAACCGTAGTTCGACCCTGTAATATATTTTATGCTACTGGCTTATTGTATCAAGAATTTGTCTGCCAGTGTGGAGGATTTCTCTCATACTGGACTTAAAAGATTGGCTTTTCAATAAATATTTTTATTGGAAAACCGGTCGTGACACGGCGACAGTGCACAGAAGCGCCGGGCCGCTTCGGGCCTCTTCAGCAGTCGGCCGAAGAAGTCCAAAGCCTCCACCGCGGCGACAAAGCGAGACGAGGCGGCCGCGAAAGCGGCCCGCTTCCGCAAGGTGGTGAAGCAGCCTCAGGCGGTCTCGGCGTAAGTCGTCAATTGCCTTGTCGCATGCTCTACATCATTCTCTTCTTGTTCGAGCATTCTTCTTAATTTCTTCCGCTTGCTGGACAGGGTGCCGCTTTCCCTTGAGCGTGGTCCGGGCGGCTCCGTAGTTGGGCCGGCTGGAGGTTCTTCAAGCTCCAGCCGCGTGGACCCCCGCACCGACATCAGGGAGGCCACAGAGCGGAATGCCCGTGAAGCGCGGGAGGAGCGCGAGGCGGTGGAGAAAGCGGCCGCCCAGGAGGCGAGGGAGCAGGCCGACGCGGCAGCCAAGGCCCAGACGGAGGCGGCGACCGCGGAGCTGGAGGGGGAGGGCTCGCGCAACCAGCCTTCGCTGCTCGCCATTCCCCTCCGAGCCGTGGCCCCCGACACCTCATTGCCCTTGGCGGAGGAGATCGCCCAAGACCCGCCGCTGATGGAAAGGGGGGAGGACCCCGTGGCCTTTGCGAGGAAAGCGCCGCCAGCAGCGCCAACCGGAGCGGGCCAAGGCGGCCAATCGTCAGCGGCGCCAGAGGGGCCGGCCGGAGGTGAGCCAGAGAACAAAGCCGGCCTCGAGGTGCAGCCGATGACGGGCCGGTGCGCAGAGGGAGGCGCCGCTCTGCCTGAGTTGCGCCGAGCCGCGGGCGCAGGTCAGTGGGCGGAAGATCTGGAGGCGGCCAGCACTGCCACGTCCGAGTGGACTCCCAGCGGGGGGACTGGCGAGCTGAATGTGGCGGCTCAAGGGGTCCGGGGCCGGCTGCAAGCTCAGGCCGCCCTGCTGCAACAGTTCACCCAGGAGTTCTTGTCGACACGAGCCACCATCCGGGTGAGTCCTTCGTTCTTGGCTGCTTTGCTCTCTTAATTTCTTCCGTGGGGGCGCGTCAGCGCACCCACTAGGTGTAGTCCCCGAGATTCGGGCCGACTGCTGCGCAGTCGGGTCGGATCTTTCTTGACGGCTACCTTATTCTTGCCTCTTGTCTGAATTTCCAGGAATATCACAACCTCCGTGCTGCCGCCTTCAACTCCCAGGCTCGGGAGTTGAGCCGGAGGACCGACGACCTGGCCGACAGCCGAAGTGAGTACTCGATCTTGTCTGTCTCCTGTGGGGGCGCGTCAGCGCACCCACTGGGTGTAGTCCCCGAGATTCGGGCCGACTGCTGAGCAGTCGGGTCGGATCTTTCTTGACGACTCTTTCCTTATTGGTTTTTCTTTTTCTTTGTCTTCAGGGGCCAACGCCGACTTGAGGAAGGAGCTCGGTGAGGCGAAGGCCGCCCTTCATACCAAGGATGCCGAGTGTGCTGCCTTGGTCCAGGAGCGTGATCGCGTGGCCAAGAAGCTGGCCGACCAGGAGAAGAGCCACAAGGCGGCCCTGCAGGCAGCACAGGATAGTGAAGCCGCCCTGAAGGTAGAGTATGAGACCGAGGCGGCGAGCTGGGCTGAGACCCGACGAGCCCTGGATGAAGGCTTCGGCCGGATCGAGGATTTGATCGACGGTAAGCCGCCTTCCTCGCCCCTCTCCTGCCCCTTGCCGCCTAGGTTTTTGGCTTAACTTGAGCTGCTGCTTGTTTTTTGGTGCAGACTACTTCCCCGGCTATTCCGCCTTCGCCACCCAAAGCATTGAGGCCCATCGCGAGGTGCGCCGTCAGGCGGGGGCCAACATCGCGCCGGATGCGAACCGGACGCTTGAGGAGCAGCTCTTGGCTGTCCAGGCGCGGTTGCAGCCGGCTCATCGGATGCTTCGCCGGCTCCAACGTGCCGGGGCGCAAGTGTTGGCCGCCCTCTGGCCCGGCGAGACGATCCCTCGCACCCCAAGCCGAACTGCCGACTGGCTAGAGGTCGCAGTCGGTCTCTTTGAGGCTTGGAAGGCGTCGGCGGCCCGCCTCAGAGCCGGGCGGGCGTTGGAGTTTGTTCGGGCTTGGTACCCAGGGCTGAACCTGGACCAGCTGCGCACTTGGCGGATGGAGGCCGACGTGGAGCTGGAGGAGGTGAGGCCGGCTATCGCCCAGCGAGCTTCGACGATCGCCGAGTGCACCGACATCAGCGTTTTCGCACCCGAAATCGATGATGACGGTGTTGCTCAGCCGGAGGAGTGGTTCGGGCTGAACCCGGCGGTGGGCGAGGACTCGGCGGAGGAGATTGCCTCCAGCGATGAGGGCGAGGATGACGAAGAGGAGGATGGCGAAGACGTCGAGCCGGCTGGTGGAACAACTGGCCGACCTTAGGCTGACCGTGCCTCCAGCAACGAGGCGCGTGGAAGCGCGCCCTCTACGGGAGGCGGTGACCAAGCCGAAGTTCGCCAGCCGGCCGCTCCTTCAGCCCGCACGACCATCTCTGCCAACCAGTCTGGCTCATCGGTCGCTCCGCCAGCTTGACCTGCCGTCTTTATCTTTCCTGCTTGTTGTCTTTTGAACAATCTTCATTAAGTTTTCGCAGTTCCACCCACTGGGGGTGTATCCAAACGATGTTGAATGCTGGCCTCTCAGAGGTCTTTTATGTAAATATTGTTATGTGCATGTTTGGTTTCCATTCGCGTATGCTTTTTATCCTTAGGCCTTTTCCTTGGCCGCCTTCCCTCTTTGGGGAGGCAAGTACTTGAGCTTTCTTGGATTGAAGTGAAGTGAATGGAAACCGGCCGGCCGGCTACTCTGGTAGCCAGTCGGCGGTGGGAGAAAAAACCGGCTTTTGTTATATTAGTTCGTTAGTCCCTAGCTGTTTTTTGTGTGGGCGTCCGTTCCTGCCTTTAACTCTTGCCAGCCGGACAGCCGGTTCTTCGGACTGTGACTTTTGGCAAGAGAAGGCTTGGGAGCCAGCACACTACTTGTCTGACTGCGGGTAGGACTTCTAATATAACTCCAGTCGGCCAGTCCCCGAGCCGACTAGTCGAACCCGGTGCCGGACGGAACAAGTAAATGAAATGACAAGGTCATAAGCATGATACTTTTCATTCATAAATAAGGGATGGCAGTCCCCGAGCCCTCCTCGTGGGGCCTATTGTCTCGTACTTAATACAAAAAGTTTAGCGTGATACATACTGCATTTCAACTGTAAAATCTTCGAAGGAGGTTGTCGTTCCATGGTGGTTCCGACTCCTTGCCGGAGTCGTCTCTCTTGCGTGCCTTCGGCTTCTGTGCGTCGATCAGGTAGTAGGAGTCGTTGCCTAGAGCTGTCCTGATGACGAAGGGGCCTTCCCAAGGGGCCGAGAGTTTCTGCTGGCCGGCTGTTCGCTGGATCAGCCGGAGCACAAAATCGCCCTCTTGAAAAGATCTTGGCCAGACCTTCCGGCTGTGGTAGCGGCGCAAACCCTGCTGGTAGATGGCAGACTGGCTGAGGGCTAACAGCCGGCTTTCTTCCAGCAGGTCGACGCCATCTTCTCGTGCTTCCTTGGCCTCCGCTTCCATGTACATGGTTATTCGAGGCGAGTCGAACTCGATGTCAGTTGGGATGACCGCCTCGGCACCATACACAAGGAAGAAAGGGGTGAAGCCGGTTGACTTGTTTGGTGTAGTGCGCAGACTCCAGAGGACAGCCGGCAGCTCATCGAGCCAACAGCCAGCTGAACGCTCCAGAGGTACGACCAGTCGGGGCTTGATGCCGGAGAGGATGAGGCCGTTGGCTCGCTCGACCTGGCCGTTTGACTGCGGGTGGGCGACGGACGCTAAGTCCAGCCGAATACCTTGGGATGCGCAGAAATGTGCCAAGGCTCCTTTGGCAAAATTCATGCCATTGTCGGTGATGATGCTGTGTGGCATGCCGTACCGAGTTGTTATGTCTGCGATGAATGTTACAGCAGTCGGCCCATTCAGCTTCTTGATCGGCTTTGCCTCAATCCACTTGGTGAATTTGTCGACGGCGATGAGCAAATGCGTCATGCCGCCGCGCGCCGTCTTGAATGGGCCCACCATGTCCAGTCCCCAAACGGCGAAGGGCCAGATGAGGGGAATGGTCTTGAGTGCCGAAGCCGGCATGTGTTGCTTGGAGCTGAAAAGTTGGCACCCTTTGCAATGTTTAACTAATTCTTTGGCGTCATCCAAAGCAGTCGGCCAGAAGAAACCATGGCGGAAGGCTTCGGCGACAAGTGATCTTGAGGCCGCATGGTGGCCGCATTCTCCTTGGTGAATGTCTCTGAGGATTGCAATGCCCTTCTCTTGCTCGACGCACCGTTGGAGGATTCCAGTGACACTGCGCTTGACTAGTTCTCTGTTGACGATTGTGTATGCTCCGGCTCGACGTTGGACTTGTCTTGCCTCTATTTTGTCAGCCGACAGATCTTGGTTTACTAGGAAGTTGAGGATGGACTGAGCCCACGATGGAGCCGCGACTTCTCCTACTGCCAAAGTGGCTACCACCACCAGGGTGGGCGGGCTGGGTGGTGAGATGCTGGAGTCGGTCGCCGGCTGTTGTGCTGGTGCAGTCCCCGGGCTGGCTACCACAGTCCCCGAGCCGGGTGTGGCAGTCCTCGAGCCGGTTGCCGAAGTCCCCGGGCCGGCTGTGGGAGTCTCGGGGTCGCCTGCTAGGTTCTTCGAGCCGGACACGGCCGCATCAGGGTCAGGCGGCACAAAGATGGAGTCGGACTCTGGAGACGGCTTGATGGACGGCTTGAGGAGGCGTTGTACAGCGACGCCGGTTGGAATTGCTTGCCGAGTGGAGCCTATTCGAGCCAGGGCATCGGCTGGCTCGTTGTCGGCTCGCGGTACGTGGAGGAACTCGCATCCTTCAAAGTATCCGCTGAGTTGTTGAACCAGGAAGCGGTAGCTCGCCATGTTTGCGTCCTTGGCATCCCAGTCGCTGGATGATTGCTGGACCACCAAGTCCGAGTCGCCATAGCATAGGATCCGGCGAATGCCGAGTTCTTTGGCAAGCCGGAGCCCGTGTATGAGCGCCTCGTACTCGGCCACGTTGTTGGAGGCGGCAAAGTAAATTTGCAGTGTGTATCTAAGCTTGTCGCCCTTGGGAGAGGTAAGGACGATGCCGGCTCCCAAACCAGTGCGCATCTTGGACCCGTCAAAGTGCATGCGCCAATGGGTGGAGTCAGGAGCCGGCGGCAGGTACTGGGTCTCGGCCCAGTCGACGAGGAAGTCGGCCAGTGCTTGGGACTTGATGGCGGTGCGGGGCTGGTAGAAGATCGTGTAAGGGGCCAGCTCGATGGCCCATTTCGCCACCCGGCCGGATGCGTCCCGGCGGCCTATGATCTCTGCCAGCGGGGCGGTGCATACGACCGTGACGGGGTGCTCTTGAAAGTAGGGCTTCAGCTTCTTGGCGGTGAAGTACACGTCGTAACACATCTTCTGGTAGTGCGGGTAGTTCTGCTTTGAAGTGGACAGCACCTCGCTCAAATAATACACCGGCCTCTGGACCGGCTGGGCTCGGCCTTCTTCTGGGCGTCGGACTACGATGACGGTGCTGACCACCCAGCTGGTTGCGGCGATGTAAAGGAGCATGGGCTCTTTCTCAGTCGGCGCCGCGAGGACAGGCGGCGTGGCCAGCATCTTCTTCAGCTCGTGAAAAGCTTGGTCGGCCTGGTCGTTCCACTCGAAGTGAGTGCTCTTCTTCATGAGGCGATAGAGGGGGAGAGCTTTCTCTCCGAGCTGGCTGATGAAGCGGTTCAAGGAGGCCAAGCACCCAGTGAACTTTTGAATGTCTCGAAGCTTGGTGGGGATCGCCATTCTCTCGATGGCCTTGATCTTCACCGGGTTGCATTCGATGCCGCGTTCGGAGACCAGGAAGCCTAGGAGCTGGCCGGCTGGCACTCCGAACACACATTTCTCGAGGTTGAGCTTGATTTGGAACCGTCGTAAGTTCTCAAACGTTTCCTTGAGGTCACCCAGCAAGGTGCCACGCTTCTCCGTCTTCACTACGATGTCGTCCACGTAAACATGAGCGTTTTTGCCGAGTTGCTTGAGGAGGCACTTCTGCATGCAACGCTGAAAAGTGGCACCGGCATTTCTCAAGCCGAATGTCATAGTCAGGTAGCAGAAGGCTCCAAATGGCATGATGAAGGCGGTCTTCAGGCGGTCGTCCGGATCCAGCTTTATCTGGTGATATCGGGAGTAAGCATCCAAGAAACTCAACAGCTCGCATCCGGCTGTGGAGTCTATCACTTGGTCAATCCTTGGCAGGGTAAAAGGATCTTTGGGACAGGCCTTGTTGAGGCTCGTGTAGTCTATACACATGCGCCACTTGTTATTCTTCTTTAGCACAAGGACCGGGTTGGCAAGCCATTCTGGAAAGAAAACTTCCATAATGAAGCCGGCCGCCAGAAGCCGGGCTATCTCCTCTCCCACAATCCTGTGCTTCTCCTCCGACAGTCGGCGGAGGGGTTGTTTGACTGGCTTTGCGTCTTCTCAGACGTGTAGTTTGTGCTCGGCGAATTTCCTCGGAACACCCGGCATGTCCTTGGGGGACCATGCAAAGATGTCCCGATTCTCACGGAGGAAATCGGCGAGCTCGCCTTCCTATTTGCTGTTCAGGTTTGCCCCGATGACGGCAAACCTCTCTGGATGCTCGGGGTCAAGAGGTATCTTCTTCGTGCTCCTTGGGGTCGGGGGACACGGCCGACTGCTTGCCGGCTATGGCCACGACTCGGTCCAGCATCTTCTTTTCTTCGGCAATCACAAGGGACTCGGCCAGCCGGCTGCCGGCTGCCGCGCACTCAGAGGACTTCTTGTAATCGCCGGCTATGGTGATGACGCCTTTGGTGCTCGGTATCTTGATCTTGAGGTATGCATAGTGGGGAACTGCCATGAATTTGGCTAAGGCAGGTCGGCCAAGCAATGCATGGTAAGGGCTCTCCAGGTCCACCACTTCAAACCAGATCGCTTCCCGGCGGAAATGCTCCTTGTCCCCAAAAAGTACATCAATCTTGATTTTGCCAATGGGGGCGCAGGACAGGCCGGGTACGATGCCATGGAACACTGTTCGAGTTGGCATGAGCTGCTTTGTCCTGACATTTAGCTTCTCCAGGGTATCACGGTACAGGATGTTGATGCTGCTCCCGCCGTCTATCAGCACGCGGGAGAAGCGGGCAGCGCGTCTGTCCATCGCGAGGGTGGCTTCCAGGACCAGCGCATAAGAGCCGGGAGACGGCATCACCTCTGGATGGTCGGCCCGGCTCCAGCTGATGGGCTTTTCTGACCAATGCATGTGTCTGGCGGGGTCGGAGGCGACCACGCTAACTTCCTGGTGCTCTCGGCGTTTGCTGCGCCGGTCTTCGGGCTGGCTTGTAAAGATGATGTAGGTTGCTTGTTCGTCAGGGAACTCGTCATGCACGGCTCCGACCGCGGGCCGAGCTGCCAGAAGCGGCGGCGGTGGAGGTGGCGGGCCGGCAGGCGGAGGCGGCGCGAGCCCCTCGCCTTTGGAGATTCGGGTGAGCCAATGGCACTTCCGAGTTGTGTGGTTGGATGGCTTCGCGCGGCTGTGGAACTTGCACGGGGCGTCGAGAGTTTGCTCGTAGGAGAAAGCCGGCTGCCAAGCCGGCCGGCCGCCCTTGGGTTTCTTGGGTGCGGGCCGCCCTTCAGGCGGCACGTCTTCAACTGTGGCCACCTGCCGACTGGCGGGAGGCGGCGCGGGGCCTTGCGCTTGTGGTCGTTCGAGTGGGGGCGTCGGCCGGAATCCCCAGCCGGCGTCTTGGGCGCCGGGTTGAGTACCTTTCCGGATGCGTCTACCCAAAGCTCGGTCTTCATCGAGGAATCGGCGGTGGCGTACTTGTCCGCTATGTCCAGGAGCTCATCGAGGGTAGCCGGCTCGTCGCAGAGGAGCTTGTGCTTGAGGAGGGTGCCTTCTCGGCATCCGGCTGTAAAGTACTCGATGGCTTGCACCTCGTGCACCCACTCGCAAGAATTGCGGAGCTCGGCCCAACACGTGAGGTAGTCGCGAGTGGAATCGGCGGGGCCTTGTACGCACAAGGAGAGTTGTCTGGGCTTGGGAGCCCGCTTGTAGGTGCTGGTGAAGTTGCGAATGAAAGCTTCAGTGGAATCTAGCTAGCTGTTGATGCTGAGAGGCTTGAGGCTATTGAGCCAGGTTCGCGCCGTGCCTTGCAGCATGAGGGGCACGTACTTCACGGCAACGCGCCAGTTGCCGTTGGCTATGTTGACCGCCGTGGAGTAGTCGATTAGCCAATCTTCCGGCTTCATGGAGCCGTTGTACTTGGGTGTGTCTCTTGGGAGCGAGAACCCTTTGGGGAAAGGCTCGTCGCGGATGCGGGGGCCGAAACAAGGCGCGTCGACATCGTCTTCTTCTTCCAACGCCAGGGATCGCGCCAGGCGGTCGATCCGATGGCGGGCGTCGTTCTCACCGACTCCTTCGCGGCGACCTAGTCGGCCGCTGAGAGTTGGGTATGCCACTGGTGGCGGGGTGGGATATCTCTCTCCACGGGGTCGAGGCGGAGGCGGGTTGCCCCGCCATTCCATGGCTCGGGGATGGTCGTCCGCGTCTCGCTCGATGGAGATTCGGGTCCGGCTTCGGCTGGCAGCCGTCTCTTTCTCGCACCGCACGCGGGTGTTGCTCGTAGTCGGCGTCCGAGACGTCGCGCCGTGATCTCGGCATGGGGGAGGGCTTCCCGCGCGGGCGTCTGCTTCATGTCGCTGCGCGGCTGCATCAATCAGTTGCTGGATGCGCCGGGTCATGTGGGGGAGGTCTTCGGCCTCCAAGCCGTCCAACTCGTCTACGGCGCCTGGGCGGCACGCAAGTTCTCGAGCGGAGTGGCATAGACCGGGCGGTCGACTCCCAGCGTGTTGGTGATGACGGCGCCGCATTGCTTGACAAGGCCGGCCCGGCTTGGCCCGCCCGGGGCCGGCGTGCCGAAGGCGGCGCGGTTAGCTTCGCGCTGATAGGCCTCAGTGAGGCGTCTCACGGAGGCCAGCCTCCGGCCCTCTGCGAGGAGGGCGAGGCGGCGTGCCTCTAGTGCTTCGTCGTCGGCATCGGCCGGGAGGGGGCAGACAAGTCGTGGGCGCTCTCGTCGGTCGGGCCGCCGTGGCCAACAACCATCACTTCGGTGGTGACAGCATCGCAGCCGTCGGCTCAGGGAAGCGGGTCGTTGTAGGTCGTGACGTTGGTGCGGAAGGTGTCGTAGGAGGCCGTGTCGGAGTCGACAGGCATCGGGTCGGTGGAGCCAACCGACTCCAGGTCCGCAACGGGCTCGCTGGAGACATGGAGCTGACCGAGAAGGTTGGCGAGGTGGTCGGAGATGAGGGTTTCATCGAGGAGATCGGCGAGGCCGCTCGCCGCGCAGATGCTGGTGACGCTTTGCAGCGCGTCGTGGCAAGTGCCATCGGGCGTGCCGGGCTGGCTACGCTCGCTGGGGAGGAAGAGGGTTCCCGTCCAGAACAGGTCTCCGGACGACGGTGCACCTGGCCCCACGGTGGGCGCCAAATGTCGGGTGGTAGGTGCGACATATGCCAACGAGTGGCTTATCATTGTGGGAGCCAGTAAGACATCACCGGTGCCAGGAAACGGGATAAGGCGAAGACATGCACGCTGGCGAATCTTACCCAGCTTCGGGGCTCTCCGTGGAGATAACACCCCTACTGCTGCTCTGCGGGGTCTCCGCATGATCACTAGATGAACAAGTAGCTACACAATGCTCCTTGAGCTGTTTGGTGGGAGGAGGAAGAAGGACACGCCTAGCCTATTTCTTCTCCTTCTGTGGTGTCCAGGACTAGCTGGGGGTCGAACCCTTTGCATGGGTGCCCCGGGGGGTTTATATAGGCCTACCCCCTTGGGGTACAATGGTAATCCGACTGGGCGCGGGGCCCAGCCGTCTGTGATCGTGCTCGCCGGCTTCTGTGCCGACCGCTGGGCCCCGCCGGCTGGTGGGTCCCGCCGGCTACCAACTCCTTGGCAAAAGACAGGTCCCACTGCCAAGGGTCTTGTCGATGGCTGGTTACTGTTGCCTCATCCTAATGACGAGGGCTTCATCGAGGTAAGCGTGGCTACAGTGCCGCCGTCCGGCGGGCGATTACTGTAGCCTTACCGCGTCTTGTCTCCTTAATGGGGCGTCTTCTTCGAGAGGGGAAATGAGCCGGCCCCGTCTCGGGACGACTGGGGGAGGCCAGGCCGCCTTCGGGCCGACTGGGGGAGGCCAGGCCGCCTTCGGGTGTCTCTCTGCCCGAAGGGGCCCACCGCCCGTGGGCCGTACTGGTAGCCCGTCGTGGATGACATCAGGGTCAACATGGCAACAGTGCCGCGCCGGACGGGTCATGGCCACCCCATACGGCGCACTGTGCCAGGCGTGCTCCGGGATTCGGGGGTGGCAGGCTTTACTGTAGCCACGCCCCGTCTCATCGCCGCTAGGTGGATGCAAACTTTGAGGGTATGGTCTCGACCGCTTTATGGGAGCCGGCTTCTTGGAGTCCGCCTCCTCATGGCCGGCTTTATGGGAGCCGGCTCCTTGGAGTCGGCCTCCCATGGTTTTCTTCATGAGGGGTAAAGTCGGGCCGCCTTCTTCGAGCTTGCCTGGGTGACAGCCAGCAAGGGGAAGGCGGCCCCACGTCTTGGATTCCTGAGAGCCGGACGGGCTCGTAATTTTTTCAGAAGGGCCAGGGGAAGCCGGCTAGGCTACCCATGGCTATTTACTCCGACACACCCCCTCTAGTCGATATAACGCACTTTCACGTTGGTTTTCCCTTGAAGAGGAAAGGGTGATGCAGTAAAGTAGCATAAGTATTTCCCTCGGTTTTTTAGAACCAAGGTATCAATCCAGTAGAGATCACGCTCGAGTCCCACACACCCACACAAACAAATAAGAACTTCGCAACCAATGCGATAAAGGGGTTGTCAATCCCTTCACAGTCACTTACGAGTGTGAGATCTGATAGATATGAGAAGATAATATTTTGGTATTTTTATGATAAAGATAAATAAAGATGCAAAGTAAAATAAATGGCAATAGAAATAACTAAGTGTTGGAAGATTAATATGATGGAAGATAGACCCCGGGGGCCATAGGTTTCACTAGTGGCTTCTCTCAAGAGCATAAGTATTATAGTGGGTAAACGAATTACTTTCGAGCAATTGCTAGAATTGAGCATAGTTATGAGAATATCTAGGTATGATCATGTATATAGGCATCATGTCCGTGACAAGTAGACCGAAACGATTCTGCATCTACTACTATTACTCCACACATAGACCGCTATCCAGCATGCATCTAGAGTATTAAGTTCATAAGAACAAAGTAATGCTTTAAGTAAGATGACATGATGTAGAGGGATAAACTCATGCAATATGATATAAACCCCATCTTTTTATCCTCGATGGCAACAAAACAATATGTGCCTTGCTGTCCCTGCTTTCACTGGGTAAGGACGCCACAAGATTGAACCCAAAGCTAAGCACTTCTCCCATTGCAAGAAAGATCAATCTAGTAGGCCAAACTAAACTGATAATTCGAAGAGACTTGCAAAGATAACCAATCATACATAAAAGAATTTAGAGGAGATTCAAACATTGTTCATAGATAAACTTGATCATAAACCCACAATTCATCGGATCTCTACAAACACACCGCAAAAGAAGATTACATCGAATAGATCTCCAAGAAGATCGAGGAGAACTTTGTATTGAGATCCAAAGAGAGAGAAGAAGCCATCTAGCTAATAACTATGGACCCGAAGGTCTGAAGTAAACTACTCACACATCATCGGAGAGGCTATGGTGTTGATGTAGAACCCCTTCATGATCAATGCCCCCTCCGACGGAGCTCCGGAAAAGGCCCCAAGATGAGATCTCTCGGGTACATAAGGTTGCGGTGATGGAATTAGGTTTTCATTGTGCTCCTAGATGTTTGCGGGGTACGTGGACTTATATAGGAGGAAGAAGTAGGTCAGTGGAGAAACGAGGGGCCCACGAGGGTGGAGGGCGCGCCCAGGGGGTAGGCGCGCCCCCTGCCTCGTGGCCTCCTCGATTGTTTCTTGACGCCCACTCCAAGTCTCCTGGATTACGTTTGTTGAGAAAATCACGTTCCCGAAGGTTTCATTCCATTTGGACTTCGTTTGATATTCCTTTTCTGTGAAACACTGAAATAGGCAAAAAAAACAGCAATTTGGGCTGGGCCTCCAGTTAATAGGTCAGTCCCAAAAATAATATAAAAGTGTATAATAAAACCCATTAAACATCCTAAACAGAATATAATATAGCATGGAACAATCAAAAATTATAGATACGTTGGAGACGTATCAAGCATCCCCAAACTTAATTCCTGCTCGTCCTCGAGTAGGTAAATGATAAAAACAGATATTTTGATGTGGAATGCTATTCAGCATAATTTTCAATGTAATTCTCTTATTTGTGGTATGAACTTTCAGATCCGAAAGATTCAAGACAAAAGTTTAATATTGACATAAAAATAGTAATACTTCAAACATACTAACTAAGCAATTATGTCTTCTCAAAATAACATAGCCAAAGAAAGTTATCTCTACAAAATCATATAGTCTGGCTATGATCTATCTTCATCACACTAAATATTTAAATCATGCACAACCCCGATGACAAGCCAAGTAATTCTTTCATACTTTTGATGTTCTCAAACTTTTTCAATCTTCACGCAATACATGAGCGTGAGCCATGGACATAGCACACACTACAAAAAAAAGACACATCCGTGACATTTTGGGCCGAACGAAATTTTTTCCTGTCATACATATGACACTTCTATGACGATAATTGTGACAAAACCCGGTATCATCATAGATGTTGTGGGCTCCTACTTCTATGACAAAAAATCATGAAAGAAAATGGGCTTTTCGTCTTGGGCGGGCTGGAGACGCAGCTGCATGACATTCTTTGGGCCATCCATGACGGAAAAAACCGTGGTAGAAGCGAGGGCGAGGAAAATTTCGGGGAGTTCCCGGTTACGGTGGGAGGTCGGGGCCGAGCGATGCGGGCTTCTCTCGTACACGTACACTCTAACTAAACCCAAGCGAGGCGTTGGGCTCTAACTGAACCCGAGCGATTGCACTGCAGGCTACGCGTTACTGAACCCGAGCGATCGATTGATGGCTGTTAACTAAACCCGATCGAGCGATTCCTTCGCTACTGCTGCTAACTGAAGCCAATCGATGCCGCCTCTAGATGAA
>NC_041382.1:660169046-660186882 GCF_002162155.2 Triticum dicoccoides
TGCCTCTGGATGAACAAGACCCCGGTCGATCGAGCCGGTTGGGGCTGGATGAACAGGACCCCGTGGAGGGCTGGATGAACAGGACCACCCCGTGGAGGGCTGGATGAACAGTTGACGGTGGAGGGAAGGATGAACAGTACCCCGTGGAGGGGTGGTTGAACAGGAGCCCGTGGAGAGGGCTGGTTGAACAGTAGCCGGTGGAGTACCACGCGGTGGAGGCTGGATGAACAGGAGCCCGTGGATGAACAGTCACAGGTGGAGGCTGGAGGAGGTCGATGGTGGATGAACAGTAGCTCGTGGATGCTGGAGGGGATCGACGGTGGAGATGAACAGTATCCCGTGGAGTCCCGTTTTGCGGTGCGCCACACCCCTCCCGATGAACAGGACCCCCGTTTCGACCGTAGCGCTCCAACACAAGTCCGTTTCGTCTGTTTGGCGGTACGCCACACCCCTCCCGATCAACAGGACCCCTGTTTCGACCGTAGGAGGTCCGTTTCCTTCATTTTGCGGTACGCCAGACCCCTCCCGATGAACAAGATCCCGTTTTGAACGTGGCGGGTTGAACACAAGGCCGTTTCCTCCGTTCTACGATACGTCAGGCCTCGTTTCCATCGCCTGTTCCGTCCAAGCCCTCCCGATGAACACGACGCATTCCGTTGTCTTCCTATGAACACGACGACGACGATGTTTCTCTGTTCCGACCCAACCATGTACACGAGCCCTGGCCGTACATATGCGCGAGTAGGCGTTCGAGACCCCGCCCGTATGTACACATACGTGGCCGTATTTTCTTTCTTGCACCCTGGCCGCTATACGTAGGTGTACATGCTATGTGCGCGCCTCTACTACAACACGTGCGCGCCTCTACTACGACACATGTGCGCCTCTACATCGACCAGTATGTACGTACACGTTCGCGACCAGAATGACAACCTACGTACGCTTCGACCAGGTGGTTCCCGACTGTCAGGCACTTCCTTGCCTGCGAAGATGTAGCTGGTGGGTCCCAGCAGTCAGGGGGCGAATCATTTTTTTGCCCGGACGCACTTCCTTGTGTGCGAAAATGTAGCTGGTGGGTCCTAGTAGTCAGGGGGAAACGTTTTTTCGCGAATACAGTGGCCCGTCCGGTGGGTCCCAGCTGTCAGGTGGAGTAATCATTATTTTCCGCATAATAAGGAGGCACTTCCTTGCTGCGGCCGTGGACCCAGCTGTCAGCCACTCCATGTACAGTCCACGTCTGATGAAAGTCGTTCCTTGACCATGTTGACCACGCCGCGCCGAGAGCACCAGGGAGGTGGACGACGGCGAGGCCTAGGAAGGGGACGACATAGAGGCGGGGAAGACTCGACAGTTGTTTCCCACGCGGAGGGGGGTACGACTGTACGAGGGTTTACTAGTTCGTCTGCCGTCGTTGGAGAATAACAGCAGGTGTGGGTGAGTAGAGGGATGGCTAGGCTAGCGATGGGAGTACGGTCGGGCGGTGAAGCCTGCGCGGCAGCATAGCCGGCCGCGAGGAGGAGGGAGCAGGCAGTCCCGCCGGCGCTTGTTTGAGTGGCTGGAGCAGGAAGAGCAGAGATTGAAGAAGCAAGACGGCCGTTGGATGGACATCCAACAATCAGTGCTTGTGCGTCAACCTTTTTTAGGAAAGCCTCAAATCTGTGGAAAACAGCATACAGCCCATCTGCCATTATTTCTAATAATTTACAGCCCATTTGCTAATTCTTAAGGGTTTTTTAGAGCCCGTATTCTTTTTGTTAACATTACAGCCCATATTGTGGCAACGGTTAAAAAATTATACAAAATTTTGCATATTTTGGTGCGGTCCGAACTGTTTTTAATCCCGAAATTTCGACTCACATTCAAACTGATTTTAAAAATAAATGTATATCAATATAAAATCCAACAAATTATCCACGCATAAAAATTAATGTAATTTAAAATCTTGAAATGAAAAAAAAGATATTTGAAACTAATTGCCGGTTTGATGTGTTTTAAAAATGTACAACCCATTTCTCATTACTGATGGGCCATTTTCTCGGCCAGCCGAATGAAAGCTCTCCTAGTCTTGAAACATTTGCAGCCCAATAGGCCTGACAAAGCGACTTACTTGGCAAATCACAAAAAACTGGGCTGTGGCCGTGGACCCAGCTGTCAGCCTTTCCATGTCCAGTACTCTTCCGATGGAAGTCGTTCCTTGACCACATTGACCACGCCGCGCAGAGAGCACCACGGCGGTGGACGACAGCAAGGCCTAGGAAGGGGACGACGTGGCAGTGGAAGCCCGCGCGGAGAGGACTACGAGGGTTCACTGGTTCGGCTGCGATGTGAGGCTGCCGTCGCTGCAAGGCCTGGCCAGCGGTGGGAATAGGAGGGGGCGGTGAGGCCTCTGCGGCAGCACAACCGGCCACGGGAGGCAGGAGCATGCGGCACGACCGGCGCTGCTTTGGGCGGCTGGAGCATGAAGACCAGAGGTTGAAGAAGCACTACGGTCGTTGGATGGACATCGTACGGTCAGTGGAGCTAGAATCATTCATACTGACTAAGTTGACAAAGCCCTTCGTCCCTGTCAACTTAGTAGGCCCACAAGTCAGCCTCCCAGCAAGGTGGGTCCTAGCTAGCTGGGGGAGTATTCATTTTTTTGCGTAATAAGGAGGCACTTCCGATGGGTCCAAGCTGACAGTGAGGGGGGATGTTTTTTCGCGAAATACGGTGGCCCGTACGGTGGGTCCCAGCAGTTAGGGGGAAACGATTTTTTCTCAAAATACTGATGGCCCGTCCGGTGGGTCCCCGCTGTCAGGTGGAGGAATAATTATTTTGCACGTAATAAGGAGGCACTTCCTTGCTGCGGCCGTGGACCCAGCTGTCAGCCTCTCCACGTACAGTCCACGTCCGATGGAAGCCGTTCCTTGACCACGTTGACCACGCCGCGCCGAGAGCACCAGGGCGGTGGACGACGGCGAGGCCTAGGAAGGGGATGACGCGCAGCCGGGGAAGACGCGGCAGTGGATGCCCACGCATAGAGGAGTACGAGGGTTCACTGGTTCGCTGCGGTGTGAGGCTGCCGTCGCCGCAAAATAACAGGGGGTGTGGGTGAGTAGAGGGATGGCCTGGCCAGCGGTGGGAGTAGTAGGGGGCGGTGAGGCCTCCGCCGCATCGCAGTCGGCCACGGGAGGCAGGAGCACGAGGCACGACCGGTGCTGGTTTGGGCGGCTGGAGCAAGAGGACCAGAGCTTGAAGAAGCACTACGGCCGTTGGATGGACATCGTACGGTCACTGGAGCTAGAATCGTGCATATCAACTAAGTTGACAAAGCCCTCCGTCCCCGTCAACTTAGTAGGCCCACAAGTCAGCCTGCCACTAAGGTGGGTCCCAGCTAGCAGGGGGTATTCATTTTTGTGTGTGTAATAAGGAGGCACTTCCGGTGGGTCCGAGCTGACAGCAGGGGGAACGTTTTTTCACGAAATACGGTGGCCCGTCGGGTGGGTCCCAGCAGTCAGGGGCAAATGTTTTTTTCGCGATTTACTGGTGGGCGTCCGGTGGGTCCCTGTTGTGAGGTGGAGGAATAATTATTTTCCGCGTAATAAGGAGGCACTTCCTTGCGGCTGTCGTGGACCCAGCTGTCAGCCTCTCCACGTACAGTATTATTCCGATGGAATTCGGTCGTTGACCACATTGACCATGCCGCGCCAACAGCAACACGGCGGTGGACAACGGCGAGGCCTAGGAAGGGGACGACCCGGAGCCAGGGAAGACGCGGCAGTGGATGCCCACGCGGAGAGGAGTACGAGGGTTCACTGGTTCGGCTGCGGTGTCGTCGCCGCAGAATAACAGGGGGTGTGGGTGAATGGAGTGGAGGGATGGCCTGGCCAGCGGTGGGAGTAGTATCGGGGCGGTGAGGCCTCCGCGGCAGCACAGCCGGCCACGGGAGGCAGGAGCAGGCGGCACGACCGGCGCTGGTTTGGGCGGCTGGAGCAAGAAGACCAGAGGTTGAAGAAGCACTACGGCCGTTGGATGGACATCGTACGGTCAGTCGAGCTAGAATCGTGCATATTGACTAAGTTGACAAAGCCCTTCGTCCCCGTCAACTTAGTAGGCCCACTATACTGGGTCCCAGCTAGCAGGGGGTATTCATTTTTTTGTGCGTAATAAGGAAGCACTTCCTTGCGTGCAAAGATATAGCTGGTGGGTCCGAGCTGTCAGCGGCGGTAACGTTTTTTCGCGAAATACAGAGGCCGTTTCGGTGGGTCCAAGATGTCAGGTGGAGGAAATCATTATTTTGCACGTAATAAGGAGGCATTTCCTTGCGTGCGGCCGTGGACCCAGCTTTCAGCCTCTCCACATACAGTCCACTTCAGATGCACGTCGGTCGTTGACCATGCTGACCACGCAACGTCGAGAGCACCAGGGCGGTGGACGACAGCGAGGCCTAGGAAGGGAATGACACGGAGGCAGGGAAGACTCGGCCATTGTTTTTGTTTCCCACGCGGAGGGGAGTACGACTGTACGAGGGTTTACTGGTTTATCTGCCGTCATCGGAGAATAACAGCAGGTGTGGGTGAGTAGGGGGATGGCTAGGCCAGCAATGGGAGTACGGTCGAGCGGTGAGGCCTGCGCAGCAGCACAGCCGGCCGCGGGGAGGAGGGAGCAGGCAGTCCCGCCAGCGCTTGTTTGAGCGGCTGGAGCAGGAAGAGCAGAGATTGAAGAAGCACGACGGCCGTTGGATGGACATCCAACAGTATACAGGCCATCTGTGGAAAGCCTCAAATCTGTGGAAAACAACATACATCCCATCTGCCATTATTTCAAACAATTTACAGCCCGTTTGCTAATTCTTATGTGCTTTTTTGGAGCCCATATACTTTATGTTAACATTACAGCCCATATTGTGGCCACGGTTAAAAAATTATACGAAATTTTGCATATGTCGGTGGGGTCTGAACTGTTTTTAATCCCGAAATTTTGAGTCACATTCAGACTGATTTTAAAAATAAATGTATATCAATATAAAATCCAATAAATAGTCCATGCATAAAAATCAATGCAATTTAAAATCTCGAAATGAAAAAAAGATATTTGAAAATAATTGTCAGTTTGATGTGTTTTAAAAATGTACAGCCCATTTCTCATTACTGATAGGCCATTTTCTCGGCCAGCCGAATGAATCTCTCCTCGTCTTGAAAGATTTGCAGCCCAGCAGGCCTGATAAAGCGACTTACTTGACAAATCACAAAAGAACTGGGCTAGCCATTTTCAGAAAGAAAAAAAACTACTAGGCTGGTCTGTGGTAAACATAAAAGAAAAGGTTGTCTAGACAGGCGAGAGTGTCCCACACGGCCCAGTTGACACCCTACTTCCGTCTCAAAGACAAATTAGATAAATGCCACTCCAATTATGGCGATTCATAAAAATGCCACTGCAATTTCCAAACTTTGAAAAATGCCACTGCCAATTTTTGCAAACTTTGAAAAACGCCACTACAGTTTGCAAACTTTGAAAAACGCCACTCTGGACTTCGAAAAATGCCACTAGAAATGGCATGAAATGGCATTTTTCAAAGTTTGGAAATTGCAGAGGCATTTCTCGGATACACCAGATTTGGAGTGGCATTTATCAAATTAACCCAAAACAAAAATAATTGGGTGAGCTGCTGGGTCCCTGGTGTCAGCCGCTTGTTGTGAAATTCTCTCGTTTATTGACTGCGTTGACAATGGCATGGGACCCAGATGTCAGAAATCCACTAGGAGGAGCCATTTTTTATTGGCTTGAAATAAGGAGGCACTTGCTTGCGTACTGCCATGACCTTGGCGGGTCCCTGCTGTCATCCTCTCCATGTACAGTATCAGTTAGTCATGCTTCAAAGCTGATCGGCACGCCATTAAAAAAATAAAGGTCGATAACTAATGCGGCACCTCGGGCCAACGCGGCCAGATCGCATTTTGCACGAGAAATTACACACCATGTTTCGTTGACATGTGGTCCCGTTCCAACATATCAGTGAGACGACGGCGAGTAGTAGGAGTATTTCCGAAAGGATGTGTAGGCCGGGGCGCCTCTTCATGAACCGTGGCAAACTCGCAACCATCCACCGACTCTTCGCCTTTCCCTCTCGATTTGGAACTGCTGTCGCATGCTCTTCCTCTCCCTCCTCCATTTTCCTTCAGACCTTCACCCTTTCTCCTGCCATTGTTCGATCGTCTTCTCCATGGAGGGAACAGGCTGGAAACGACCTCGTTATTCTCATCATCACCTCGACTAGCATGGCGGGTTCGTTCCAGCCCATTCTCGACTCAACTAATAACATCATTACAAGGAACCCAAGGGTCAAGGAGCGGTTTGATCTCCCCTATCTTCTTCGCCGTGACCCTGATGACTGGCGCCGGCACGACGGAGGCCTCGCCCTGTGCCAGTTGATGCCGCTTGATAATGATACGTATGATGTTAAGATGCCATCGCTTGAGGGCAAGGCTTGGGCGGGCGCAAATGGAGATTGGGTTGTTTACATTGGGTCCAACTGCGAGTGGGAACTTGTGAATGTGTACACTCGTCACCGGGTTCCACTTCCAAAAATCTCAGCACACTGCCCAGAGGTTGAGCACACCGGTAATGTACGCGCGTTCAAATACGATCATGGTGACTGTCTTCTACGGAAGATAGCAATTTGTCAAGTTCCCAACCGCTCTTGGAATTACAACAACTATGAAGTTGTTGCTATCTTCGACAAGCTTGTTGCCATCCTTAGTGGTTTGACTCGATGGACATTGCTCAAAAATCAGTTTCTGTGCATGAATGAGTACTGTGATGCAATTCAATACGAGGGCCTTGTGTTTGCTGCCACCACTCATGGTACTCTTTTTGCATGGTATCCTCGTAGTTTTTGTATGTTTGTCTTCCACCGTAATTATAATTGTTTCATCCACATGCATGCGGGTTAGCAAGTTTCCCTTTACTAATTAACCTTCTTCTTGTGTTTCCAAGGTCCTCTGAACATCCCACCACCTATACTTGAAAAAATTTATAACCAAGGGGGAGATGCCGATGGTGATGATCACGAGGAGCGCCCATATACTCTGTGGCGCCTGGCAACTAATTCCGATGGATCACCTCTTCTTGTGTGTATACAGCCCACTAATGATGTTACTGCTAAGGAAGCAGGTGTCTCCCATGGTCGCACTCTCCGGACCTATTCCAACACCCATTGCATGGTATTCAGGATGGATACTAGTGTGCTAGCGCCAACTCCTTCTCCCTGGCACAGAATTGATAGTCTTGGAGAAAACTCGCTCTTCCTTGGACAAAACTATCGGATGATGGTGAAAGGCCACTACAAGAAATATGTCAACTAGTGACCTTCTGTCAGTGACCCTGGAAGAATTGGTCATAGATCTATTTTCAGACCAATTGGTCGAAAGCTGTTCGGGGGCTCCAAACCCTAAACTATAATGACCATTTTGGTCAGAAAGGTCGTAATTTCCTTACACGAAATGGTCATAAATAGGGATGGCAATGGGTACCCATTACCCGTGTACCCTGCGGGTAAAACCCCTATTAGGGTAAGGGTATGGGACAAAAAGTTACCTATGGGTACTTAAATGGGAAAATATCATACCCATCGGGTAGAGAGGGTATGGGTATGGGATCGTATAACCCATGCTCGCATACCCATGTACCCATCTAAAATGTTGACAAGTGGGTTTCCGTTAATATCCTAAGGTATTATTTTTCCCTTCCTAATCACGCTAGGTAAAAACTCTAATGTGTAGTCAAATTATCTCTATAATTTATCATGATTTGTGAACTTAAAGTGTATTCTTATGTGTTGTTATTTATGAGTATGTGTTGTTGTTTAACATTTTTATGTGTCACTTTATAGGCAAGTATTTTTGTTTATGAGAATATGTTGTTGTTACAACATGTTGTTGTACATTGTTGTTTAAACTATGTTGCTATTAATAATTTATGATTATATGTTTCTTTTTACAACTATTTTCTACTCAATTGATGTATTGTAAACACGGATAATTTTACCCGCGGGTACCCATATACCCTGTTGGGTGATGGGTATGGGAAAAAGTTATACCCTTGGCGGGCATGGGTATGGGTGATGGGTAAGTTCAGGCCGGACGGGTAAGGGTATGGGTGGCTTTATCCGTACCCATACCCTGCGGGTGCCATCCCTAGTCATAAAGCAGATAGCACTGGTCTGTTGCCTTATTTCTAGCTGATCATGACTAATATAGATGGTCATAACCTTGTAAATTGTGGTGGGTTGTTATGACTAGGTGCCACCTCATCGGTTTTGCCTATGTGTCATGTCCATGTGGCAGTTTTTGCCCTAGGTTGTGAAGCAACCTATATTTCTGTCATTCCCAAAATTCCCAAAAAATCTCATAAATTCTTTGGGTCATATCTTCATCAAATATGTAAAAATCCTTCCTTGCCTAGTTCAAAACTAATTCAACAATATTCATTTTCCTATTTTGTTCACAACAGCACTTTATGAAGGAAGTGCTATTTATATATTCTTGATTGCCCTCGGAATTTTTGGGCACTCTTTCCTATCCAAATCATTACCGCATGACAAAATTCGGCTCAATTTGCCTAGCAAATCTTCCTCGGCAAATTTCCAAAGTTTTTGTCCACCTAGAAGCATTGTGAAGGAAGTACCTTTTTTATATATCGAAATGACATGAAATTTATACAGTTCCTTCATATGCCCAAATTATCACCCTCCTCCAAATTGCAGCTCAGTCAAATCATCTATGTTAGCCCAGGTTCAATTTATATTTTATGGCCAAATTGGCACGTTGCAAAGCAAGTGTTATATAGACCCCTCCTATTACCTTGAAACTTTTCGGGCACTCTTCCATACCCAAATCATTGCCACATGATAATATTCAGCTCAATTTTCCTAGTAAATCTTTCTCAGGAAATTTCCAAAGTTTCTACCTCGAGAGAAGCTTTGTGAAGTAAGTACTAGCTAGGCTTACCCAAATGATCTAAAAATTTACCAGCGCATGACCATACCTATGTAACTTACCTACACCAATTTTTAGCTCATTTCATTCATCCAATCTCTCTCACTAGTTTTCCCAAGTTTCTGTCCATAGAAGAGCATTGTGAAGGAAGTACTACTTTGGCATGTCCAAATGGTATCAGTTTTCTACAATGCTTTCCTATGCCCAAATAACCATCCTCCACCAAATTTCAGCTCAATCCATTTATTAGTTTGAGCCCAGCTTCAACATTCATATTTTTGTCCAGCATGGTACTTTGCAAAGCAAGTACCACCTAGGATCCTCCTTTTGAGCTAAAATTTTTTGAAGACATTCTCCTTAGTAGATGATCATCCTCAGCCAAAACTCACGCCCATCGGCCATGTGCATTTCCCGTACCGCTAATCAAACACTTGGCTGCTAATTCATCTTTGAGCATAGGTCAGTCTCCTCGTGAGATTCTTCCGTTGTAATTTTCTTCCTAGCACATACCTGGGGAGTGCCCAACCCACTAGACATGCCTAGGCCTCCCAGAAATCATGTAAACGCCAAGGTCACACGGTGACCATGCGGCGGGCATGCGAGTTTACGCGCTTTGGAGTTGGGGCCCTGGGCCTCATCCAAACCTCGGCGTATCGCCACCAAACCATGTATTTATGATTAAATAGATACTTATGTAACTAGAAATGATTTTTGAAAAAATAAAGAGCAAACAATAAGGTAGATGCAGTTCAAAATTGACCCGCTTCCTACTGAATCGGCAGAAATTTGTCTTTTTCACAAGTGGTGGATCAAAACTTTTGACACCAAACCATTTTGTCAATTATGCATTAAATATGGCCTCATATTTTATAAAAATGATTTGGTCCAATTTTGCAACAAATATATGGTAGGTCCTTCACAAAAAGAACTCAATTCGGGCACTCAAAAAATGGAAAATGAATTTTCCATGCAAAGAAAATAAAAAGTCCCTTAGGCAACATTGTTTGCCATTCCAATATGCACCCTTGTGCATAATATGAGATCATTTGAACAAACTATGCCATGAATGTGGCCATAAGATTGATCATTTGGCTTGAAAGCCATGAATCCTCATGCATGATAGCTCATTTCTGAGAACACTTTTTAAAAATAATTGCCGTATTACAAGTTTATTATTTTTCCTGAAAACTTGGTCACATATAATGACACAATGCGAAGGTTTTCCATTTTTTTGATTTTTTGTTGAATTTTTTAAGCCCGTTTCAAAATGCGGTCAAAACGGCGGGCTTGACCGTTCCTAGCTAGTGGTGGAATCTTGGAAATTTTTTGGTGTTTCTCTGATTAAATACATACTTATGTATTTAGAATGATTTTTAAAAAAATAAAGAGCAAACTATCAGGCAGCTGCAGTTCAAAATTGACCCGCTTCCTACTGAATCGGCGGGAATTTGTCTTTTTCACCAAAGGTGAATCAAGGCTTTTGACACCCAACCATTTGGTTAATTGTGAATCAAATATGGCCTAGTATTTTAGAAAATATATTTGGTCCAATTTTGCAACAAATATATGGTAGGTCCTTCAAAAAAAGAACTCAATTCAGGCACTCGGAAAATGGAAAATGAATTTTCCGTACAAAGAAAATA
Source organism: Triticum dicoccoides (assembly GCF_002162155.2). Lineage (NCBI taxonomy): Eukaryota > Viridiplantae > Streptophyta > Magnoliopsida > Poales > Poaceae > Triticum > Triticum dicoccoides. The sequence continues at coordinate 660,179,665 of NC_041382.1, forward strand.
AAAAGTCCCTTAGGCAACATTGTTTGGAATTCCAATATGCACCCTTGTGCACAATATGAGATCATTTGAATAAACTATGCCATGAATGTGGACATAAGAATGATCATTTGGCTTGAAAGCCATGAATCTTCACGCATGATAGCTCATTTCTGAGAACACTTTTTTAAAATAATTGCCGTATTACAAGTTTATTATTTTTCCTAGAAACTTGGTCACATATAATGACACAATGCGAAGGTTTCCCAATTTTTTGGTATTTTTTGAATTTTTTATGCCCGCTTCGAAATGCGATGAAAATGGCAGGTTTGACCGTTCGTAGCTAGTGGTTGAATCTTGGAAAACTTTTGATGTTTCTCTGATTAAATAGATACTTATGTATCTAGAAATGATTTTTTGAAAAAATAAAGAGCAAACTATGAGGCAGCTGCAATTCAAATTTGACCCGCTTCCTACTAAATCAGCGGGAATTTGTCTTTTTCACCAGAGGTGGATCAAGGCTTTTGACACCAAACCATTTGGTCAGTTATGAATCAAATATGGCCTAGTATTTTAGAAAAATGATTTGGTCCAATTTTGCAACAAATATATGATAGATCCTTCATAAAAAGAACTCAATTCGGGCACTCGGAAAATGGAAAATAAATTTTCCGTGCAAAGAAAATAAAAAGTCCCTTCGGCAACATTGTTTGGAATTCCAATATGCACCCTTGTGCACAATATGAGATCATTTGAACAAACTATGTCATGAATGTTGCCATAAGATTGATCATTTGGCTTGAAAGCCATGATCTTCACGCATGATAGCTCATTTCTGAGAACACTTTTTTAAAATAATTGCCGTATTACAAGTTTGTTATTTTTTTTGGAAACTTGGTCACATATAATGAAACAATGCAAAGGTTTTCCAATTTTTTGATTTTCTTGAATATTTTATGCCTGTTTCGAAATGCGATCAAAATGGTGGGCTTGACCGTTCCTAGCTAGTGGTTGAATCTTGGAAAACTTTTGATATTTATCTGATTAAATAGATACTTATGTACCTAGAAATGATTTTTTGAAAAAATAAAGAGCAAACTATGAGGCATCTGCTGTTCAAATTTTTGGTGTTTCTCTGAAAAAATAAAGAGCAAACTATGAGGTACCTAGAAATAATTGCCGTATTACAAATTTGATCCTACTGAATCGGCGGGAATTTGTCTTTTTCACCAGAGGTGGATCAATGCTTTTGACACCCAACCATTTGGTCAATTGTGAATCAAATATGGCCTAGTATTTTAGAAAAATGATTTGGTACAATTTTGCAACAAATATATGGTAGGTCCTTCACAAAAAGAACTCAATTCGGGCACTCGGAAAATGGAAAATGAATTTTCATGCATAAAAAATGAAAACTCCCTTAGGCAACATTGTTTGGAATTCCCAGATGCAACCTTCTACACATATTTGGTAGATTCTTCACATAAATAGAGGGAGTTAATGTTTTTTCTGTCATATCTATTCTTCTCAACTGGGCTGAAACTTATCCAGCCCAGTCTTGCCTGGGCCTTAGGCCCATTGGGACAGCGGCTCGAGCACCGCCTGCCCTCAGATCTCGATCCGACGGTGTGGAGCGAGCGCGTGTGGAATAAAAGAGACGCTTCCTGCGGAAACCCTAGCCCCCACCCACCGAAAACCTAGCCTCCTCACTTGATCCCCCGATTCAGATCTCCCACCAACGCGTCCTGTCCGCCGCCGTCCCCTTCTCCCATGGCCCCGGTGCCTCTTCCCCAGTAGACATGCGCGCCGCCCGCCTCGGCTTCATCAGCGAGAGACGCACCACCGCTCATCGACGACAGTGTCACGCCCGGCGAGCCATAGCCATGTCCTCTCCCTCACCCCTCTCTAACCCTAGCTTCCTGTCGCCGGAGGCGGCGCCCTCCTTCCCGAGCCACGCCTTCATCCTCTCCTCTCCTACAATCCCAAACCCGGCCCCACCACTGATCTCCACTCGCCCAACCCCACCCCCAGCCCCGCCAGCGACCTCCTCCCCCACTCCTCAATTCCCCGACGACGTCGTCTCCTTCATATCCGTCGTCGACCTCCGCCTTCTAGTCCACCCTCTCCTTCTCTCCATGCCGAAACCATAGACCGATGCCATGGCCACCTCGTAGGTGACGCGTGCAGGAGGAGCCCGTCCATGGTGACACCGGTGAGATCTGGTATGGATCCTCCTTTCTTCTTCTTCTAGATTTCTTCAGCTTGCTCGAATCTCATTGCGTTTGTGCGGTTTTTTTGCAGATCGTCTGGTCAAGGAGGACTCCATGGACAAGCTCGATGCCATGGCGACCTCGCACGCAACACAGGAGGAAGCTAGACATGGCGACAACCGATCTGGTATGACCCCCCTCCACCCTCTCTATGTAGGTTCTTCCTCACCTCTCCTTCTCTCCCTCCCAGATCCATCGGAGCAAGGTCGCCATGGACCTTGATTGAGTAGTAGCGATGTCATGTTGTTCTGTTTGCCCAACTGCCCAACTATACTACTGCATCTTGATTGTCGATTAGCTGCTGTCGTGGTTCTAAGCCTGACAGTAGAGTGGGGGGTAGGTATGGAGAGGCAAGGTCCTAGCTATGGAGAGGTTGTATACACAAGGGATGTACGAGTTCAGGCCCTTCTCGGAAGAAGTAATAGCCCTACGTCTCGGAGCCCGGAGGCGGTCGAGTGGATTATGAGTATATGAGTTACAAGGTGCCGAACCCTTCTGCCTGTGGAGGGGGGTGGCTTATATAGAGTGTGCCAGGACCCCAGCCAGCCCACGTAGGAGAGGGTTTAAGGTGAGTTAAGTCTGGGGCGTTACTGGTAACGCCCCACATAAAGTGTCTTTACTATCATAAAGCCTACTTAATTACAGGCTGTTGCAGTGCGGAGTGCCTCTTGACCTCCTGGTGGTCGAGTGAGTCTTCGTGGTCGAGTCCTTCAAGTCAGTCGAGTGAGTCCCTCGTTGGTCGACTGGAAGGCGACCTCTTCTAAGGGTGTCCTTGGGTAAGGTACTTAGATCAGGTTCGTGACCCTACCCTAGGTACATGACCCCATCATTAGCCCCCGAATGGATAGAGGCTTCGAGTGAGGAAGGAGTTGATGTCGTTTCTGATTAACCTTTGCGCTCTGGTCGTGCATTGTTCTGGACCAAAGAATCTCTTCGTCGATGGTGAGCAACTTGTCTTCAGTCGACTCGATTCATTCTCTTCTTTCGTCGAGTGATCTTTCAGGCTTCGACGATCCCCGAGCGACGGATCGCGGGAAACCCCGCGTCTGACAGACTGATCTGCCGTTTGCGGATTCCGCGGGATGCGAAATTTGGGGACGCGCGCGAAGTGGAGCGGACCGCGGTGTTCGGATGGGACGGGACATAGACGCCTCGATCTCCGCGCCGCTTTCTTCGCCACGTATCACGTCTGCATAACTGCTCCCGGATATGATTAGATCGACCGGGCCCACCTGTCATCCACTCGGAAGGGACCTTATAAATGCGCCCGGCGAGGATTTCTGTGCTGCGCCTCAGCATTCTCTCTCTCTCTCTCTGCTCCCTTCGTCCCCGCCCAGCGCGCTCGCTCTCGCCCCCGCACAACTTCCCTTCGCGCATCTCGCCGGCAACCATGGCCAAGGAGAAGACGGCGGCGCTGGAACGTGCGAAGAAGGCGTCGGCGTCGGAGAAGGCAAAGGGGAGATCTACCAGCCGCGGAGGGTCCTCGTCCAAATCCCGCCTGCCGAAGGGCTGGGTCCAAGGAGACTGGATCCAGTCGACCATCACAGAGAAAGACCTCCTCGACATGGCCAACGAGGGCTTGATCCCTCATGGAGCTGCGAGGCTTCCGAGGAAGGAATGGCAGCCCCAGCCAGAAGAGGGTGAGTGTGTGCTCTTGGCCACCCATGTTGATCGTGGATTTTCCTTGCCCCCGAGTATTTTCTTCCGTGGCTTCTTGAATTTCTTTGGAGCGCAGCTCCACCACTTTACCCCAAACTCTATTGCCTATCTTGCCGCGTTCGTGTCCATGTGTGAGGGTTTCCTGGGCTGTCGACCGCACTGGGGTTTGTTCAAGCATATATTCACATGTCGCTCTCAGACCGTGAAGAAGGCGAGCCCAGGTGATGAGAGAACCCGAGTCGTCCAAATGTGTGGGGGTCTGGGGATCCAGGTGAGGAATAAGAGCACCTTCCCGCCCATGACCTTTCCCGAGTCAGTCAGAGGCTGGCAGTCGACCTGGTTCTACTGCCAGGACCAGTCGACGCCGGGACAGTCGAGTGGACTCCCACAGTTTACCATGGACCGAGTGAACAAGCCCTCCTCTCTGAAGTTGATTCCGGAGGAGAAAGCTGACGTGAAGATGTTGATGGAGCGTGTGGTGCAATTGGTTCGGGAGGGAGTGACGGGCATGGACCTCCTGGAGGTCTTCCTCAGGCGTCGCATCCAGCCCCTTCAGTTCCGGAGCCACTGCATGTGGTTGTACTGTGGGACTGAAGACGAGACTCGAGTCCATCCAGAAGCAGTCGACGATGTCACTCTGGAAAGATGGATGGTAGCCGTTACCGGAAACAAGGACAACCCACGCGGAGCCAAAAGGATTCCTCCACTCGACCACAACAGCGATCCAAACAAGGTACACTTGCTCCGCTCTCCACTGTGTTCTTGTCGCATTCATTTCTGTTTACCCTGCCGACTGGTCGACTGATCCTTGTCTTGATATCTGCTAGGCCCTCACCGAGCTGTACTCGATGCCCAATGGGGCACAAGCTCCGACTGAGGAGGGTGAGGCGAGTGGGGGCGAGAGCCAGGACGAGGAGGAATGGGACTCGGACGTTGCAGAGGATGATGATGACGATGATGAAGATGACGTTGAAGACGAGGAGGAAGAGGAGGAGGAGGTCGTACCACCGCGCTCGGAAAGGCGGTCGAAGCTTGTCCACGACCCTTCGACCGAACATGGTAAGGGGGTTGCGACCGCCGCTCAGTCGACCAAGCGCCCTCGGACCACCTCTCCGGTGCCGACTGAAAAGGCGCCGAAGCAGCCCAGGGCGGCCTCGTCGAAGCCGATCAAGCTCCTGCCGAAGATGAAGGTGTCCATCCCCACCATATCAGGGTAATCGTGCTGCTTAAGTCTTCTTATTTTGTGTGAACTTTGTCTCTGGTCGACGTTGAAGTTAGTCGACTGATCCTTTGGAGTTGCAGTGCTGCTACTTCTGAAACCTCGGCCCGGGCTGATGACCACGAGATGGAGGACGCAGCGACTTCGAAACCAGGTACTGTATTCTTAACGCCGTTCTTAGTCGACTGACTCGCGATCTCTGATCCTGATTCTTCTCCGTAGCTCCACCCAATACTGTTATCAATCTCCCTGATGATGATGAGGATGAAGAACCCCTGAAGCGCAGGAGGAGTAGGAAAGCGTCCACCAGTAAGGTGCCCCAGGATGTGGCGGCGCCTGAGATTCTGATTGCGGAGGAATAGAACACCACTCGACACACGGTGACCTTCGCAGATCCATTGACGAGTGCTCCGCAGCCCTCCCTCTTCACGACGCACCACGTCCCAGAGGACCAAGCTGGCGCGGCGAAGGAAGCCATACGCCAGGCGGGAATCATGATGGAGCAGTTGAAGACCATCCGGGACGCGAGCCAGGCAGCTTATGACGCCAGTTCTGCCCTCCAAAGCAATGTTCAGGTCAGTCGACCACCGTTTGTTCTGTTGGATATGCTGCCAAAAACTTTTCCTTTCCGGAATTTATAGTAGTCACCCACTGGGTGTTGTCGATTAAACTCCGTATTAGCGGGGGCACGCTGAGTGCACCCGCTGGGTGTAGTCCCCAAGGCTAAGGTCGACTGCTGGCAGTCGGCCTTAGGCTTTATGATGTCAATTTTTCTGTCAGTCGACTATGTCGACTGGATTTCACAAACCGGTGGGGGCACGCTGAGTGCACCCACTGGGTGTAGTCCCCGAGACTGTGGTCGACTGCTTGCAGTTGATCACAGTCTTAGAGAATGCATCTCGCTCTTTTTTTTTGAGGTCGACTGGTCGACTTTGTCTTCAACAGGATTAATGGGGGCACGCTGATTGCACCCGCTGGGTGTAGTCCCCGAGACTACGGTCGAATGCTTGTATTCGGCTGTAGTCTTAGAAACATGTGTTTTTCCTTTTTCACTCGGAAGTGAATTATATTTGACATTTAGTCGATTAGTTCTTCGCAGAACTCTTGTGATCTTGTGGCTCGCTACTCTGAGCTGGAAAACAAGCACACTCAACTCGAGCTGAGCCTGAAGCTGGTTCAGGAGAAGCTGACAAAGGCAAAGGAGGAGACCGAAGGTATGTTTGGTGAGACCCTGACGACTGCTTTTCCCCTTGCTTGTTTCAAAATCTGATCTTGCTGTAACTTGCAGGTAAGGTAAGGGAGGCCCAACAGAAGAAAGACCTTGAACTAGCTGAGAAGATCAAGCTTGCTGACGAGAAGTTAGCTTCAGTCACCAAGCTTGAACAAGACAATACCAATCTGAAAGTTGCTCTTGGGATCGCCAACAAGGAGGTCAGTCGACTGAAAACTGATAAAGCTGCCCTGACCGACCAAGTCAGCAAATTGACTGGGAAGAAAACTGATCTGGAGGCCTTCCTGAGTGGTCTTGCCAAGAAGCTGTTTCTTATGCTTGAAGGTAAACCTCTATGATTGGCAAACATTTCCAATTGTGGTTTTTCCATTCGACCATCCCCTTGACCTAGTGATCATCCTTACAGAATTTTGTCAAAACTTTGAGGAAGAAACTAGCCGGTTGGAGCCAAACCTCGACCCCGTCAATTCTCCGGTGAACGACGAAGTTGCCATGGATGTTTTCCGACTGGAGTCTCGTGTTGCAGCTGTCGTGGACTATCTCGCAAGGCTGAAGGCCGCCACATCTCGCATCGACTCGACGCTCTGGCCTGAGGAGACACTTCAGAATGACCTTGAGTCGCTGATGACCCGCTTGAACACGATCCCTGGTCGAGTGCAGGAATGGAAGAAGTCCTCGGCTCGGTGTGGTGCAGATGTTGCTCTGTGTCTGGCCCGAGTCCACTGTAAAGATGCGCGAGAAGAGAAGCTGGCGGCTCTTCGGGTGGCCAACACCAAGAAACACGACTTCAGGTCCTTTATGGAAACTTTCCTTGCAGCTGCCACTCGGATCGCCGACGGAATTGACCTTGATGAATTCGTTGC
>NC_041382.1:660187594-660211042 GCF_002162155.2 Triticum dicoccoides
CTTAGGCGAGTGCTTGGACTGCAGCTAAGCCCCCGAGTGAGAGGGTCACTCTTCACTCGGTAGGATTTTTGTAACTTAGGCGAGCACAGGGCTGCAGCTAAGCCCCCGAGTGAGAGGGTTGCTCTTCACTCGGTAGGATTTTTGTAACTTAGGCGAGTGCTTGGACTGCAGCTAAGCCCCCGAGTGAGAGGGTTGCTCTCCACTCGGTAGGATTTTTGACAACTTAGGCAAGCACAGGGCTGCAGCTAAGCCCCCGAGTGAGAGGGTCGCTCTTCACTCGGTAGGATTTTTGACAACTTAGGCGAGCACAGGACTGCAGCTAAGCCCCCGAGTGAGAGGGTCGCTCTTCACTCGGTAGGATTTTTGTAACTTAGGCGAAACGGATTCGCAGCTAAGCCTCCGAGTGAGAGTCTGGCTCACCACTCGGTAGGATTTTTACAAACTTACGCGAAACGGATTCGCGGCTAAGCCTCCGAGTGAGAGTCTGGCTCACCACTCGGTAGGATTTTTACAAACTTAGGCGAAACGGATTCGCGGCTAAGTCACCCACTGAGGGAAATTTTATTTGGACAAAAATAAAAAGTGACAGAAATTATGGAGGAACTATGACACTATTATTTTGAGGTCCATGAACTACAGAAGTATTTTATTGCAACTCATCCGAGTGATAAAACTTAAGTGTAAAATGGGCGGAGTAGCTCCGCGTTGCAAGCTCGGGGCTCGTCGATATTATGCTCGACGTTGTAAAGACGGTACGCCCCGTTGTGGAGAACTTTGGTGACGATGAAGGGGCCTTCCCAAGAAGGAGCAAGCTTGTGTGGTTTGTGCTGATCCACTCGGAGAACTAAATCCCCTTCCTGGAAGGCTCGACCTCTCACATTTCTGGCGTGGAAACGACGCAAATCTTGTTGGTAGATGGTCGACCGGATCAGAGCCATCTCCCTTTCTTCCTCTAAAGGTCGACTGCGTCCTGCCGCGCTTGTTCAGCCTCTGCTTCGTTGTAGATTTCAACTCGAGGAGCATTGTGGAGAAGATCACTCGGCAAGACTGCTTCAGCTCCGTAGACCAAGAAGAATGGAGTTCTTCCGGTCGACCGATTAGGTGTGGTCCGCAGCCCCCAAAGCACTGAGGGAAGTTCATCTACCCAAGCTCCAGCCGCGTGTTTGAGATCACGCATCAGTCGAGGCTTCAATCCCTTAAGAATCAGTCCATTAGCTCGCTCTACTTGTCCATTCGACTGCGGATGGGCGACTGAAGCGTAGTCGACCCGTGTGCCTTGGGAGTTGCAGAAATCTCTGAATTCCTCTGAGTCAAAGTTCGACCCATTATCCGTAATGATGCTGTGCGGGACTCCATATCTGAATATTAGTTCCCTGATGAAGCTAACAGCAGTACCGGTGTCAAGGCTCTTGATTGGTTTAGCCTCGATCCACTTGGTGAACTTGTCGACTGCCACCAGTACATGCGTGAAGCCACTTCGTCCTGTTCTCAAAGGACCGACCATGTCCAGTCCCCATACTGCGAAAGGCCAGACGAGTGGGATGGTCTTCAGGGCCGACGCAGGCTTGTGCGACATATTCGAGTAGAACTGACATCCCTCGCACTTATCCACTATATCTTTTGCCATCTCATTCGCCTTTGGCCAGTAAAATCCGGCTCGGTATGCTTTGGCCACGATGGTCCGAGAGGACGCATGATGACCACAGGTCCCCGAGTGAATATCATTGAGGATGAGTCGACCTTCTTCTGGTGTTATGCACTTCTGACAAACTCCAGTCGCGCTTTCTCTGTATAATTGTCCTTTGATTATGGTAAAGGCCTTAGATCGACGGACGATCTGTCAAGCCTCTTCCTCATCCTCCGGAAGCTCTTTTCTCAGGATATATGCGACATACGGAACTGTCCAGTCAGGAATGACCACCAAAACCTCCATGATCAAGTCGACGACCGCTGGGACTTCAACTTCAGTCGGATCTGTGGCACTCTTGGGTTGTGGAGTTTCTTCGGTGAAAGGATCTTCTTTGACTGACGGAGTGTGTATATGCTCCAAGAACACACCACTCGGAATGGCTTCTCTCTTGGAACCTATCTTTGCTAGATCATCAGCTGCTTGATTTTTCAGTCGGGGTATATGATGGAGTTCCAACCCCTCGAACTTCTTTTCCGGCTTCCTCACTGCACTGCAGTATCCAGTCATGGCTGGGCTTCTCACGTCTCACTCTTTCATCACCTGATTGACCACTAAATCCGAGTCGCCATAGACCATCAGGCGACGGACGCCGAGTGAACTGGCCATGCGCAACCCATATAAGAGGGCCTCATATTCTGCCTCATTGTTGGAGGAATCAAAGTGAATCTGGAGCACATATCTGAGCTTATCTCCTCTGGGGGAAACCAGGACAACCCCAGCACCGGAACCATTCAACATCTTAGAGCCATCAAAGAACATGGTCCAATGCTCCGAGTGAACTTCAGTCGGCTGCTGTTGTTCAATCCACTCGGCGAGGAAATCTGCTATTGCCTGGGACTTAATGGCTTTCTTTGCCTCAAACTTGATATCAAGGGGAAGAAGTTCAATCGCCCATTTGGCCACTCGACCAGTTGCATCTCTGTTGTGCAAAATCTCTGATAGTGGAGCGTCGCTGACGACTGTGATGGAATGATCAGAGAAATAATGAGCAACCTTCTTTGTGGTCATGTATATTCCATACACAAGCTTCTGATAATGAGGATATCTCTGCTTGGATGGAGTCAAGACTTCAGACAAATAATACACTGGGCGCTGAACTTTGAGAGCTTTTCCTTCTTCTTCCCGCTCGACCGTAAGCACAGTACTGACAACTTGTCCTGTGGCTGCGATATAGAGCAACAGAGGCTCTTTGCTGACTGGAGCAGCAAGCACCGGCTGGGTGGAGAGCAGAGCTTTTAGCTCGGCAAACGCTGCATCAGCTTCTGGAGTCCACTCGAACTTGTCTGTCTTCTCCATCAGTCGGTAAAGAGGCAATGCCTTTTCACCGAGTCGTGAGATGAATCGACTTAATGCGGCCAAGCATCCAGTAAGCTTCTAGACATCGTGCACTCGCACAGGGCGTTTCATTCGGAGAATAGTGCCAATCTTCTCTGGGTTAGCGTCGATTCCCCGTTCAGAAACGAGAAAACCGAGTAACTTGCCACCAGGAACTCCAAATGTGCACTTTTATGGATTGAGCTTGATATCATATCTTCTGAGGTTGGCAAATGTTTCGGCGAGATCAGCGAGCAGGTCGGAACCTTTTCGTGACTTGACAACGATATCATCCATATATGCTTCCACATTCCGACTGATTTGAGTGAGTAGACACTTCTGAATCATTCGCGTAAATGTGGCTCCGGCATTCTTGAGGCCGAATGGCATGGTGATATAGCAGAAGCACCCGAATGGAGTGATGAAAGCTGTTTTTACCTCGTCGGGTCCGTACAGACGGATCTGGTGGTAGCCGGAGTAGGCATCTAAAAAAGATAGCCTCTCGCATCCCGCGGTCGAGTCAACAATTTGATCTATGCGAGGGAGAGGAATAATGATCTTTCGGGCAGGCCCGGTTGATGTGCTTGAAATCAATGCACATTCAGAGCGACTTGTCCTTCTTGGGAACCATGACGACATTAGCGAGCCACTCGGAGTGGTATATCTCTCGGATAAATCCTGCCGCCAACAGTCGAGCCACTTCTTCACCAATGGCTTTTCTCTTCTGGACGGCGGACCGCCGAAGATGCTCTTTGACTGGTTTTGCAGACGAGTCGACTCTTAGGCGATGCTCAGCCAGTCCCCTGGGAACACCTGGCATGTCAGCGGGCTTCCATGCAAAAATGTCCCAGTTCTCACGGAGGAACTGGATGAGCGCTTCTTCCTATTTTGGGTCGAGTGTTGTGGAGATGCGGGTCGGAGCCGCATCGGGGTCGGTCGGGTGAATGTGAACAGGCTTCGTCTCACCGGACGACTGGAATGCAGACTCGGTGGCGGGTTTCTTTGATCGCAGCAAGTCACTCGGATCTGCATTTTGCTTGTATTCTTCGAACTCGACCGCTGTCACCTGGGAATCGGCAATCTTTGAGCCCTTCTGAAAGCACTCTTCTGCCTTTTTCCGATCACCGGTGACAGTGATCACTCCTTTGGGGCCGGGCATCTTCAATTTGAGGTACACGTAACATGGTCGAGCCATGAACCATGCGTAAGCTGGTCTCCCCAAGATGGCATGATATGCACTCTGAAAATCCACGACCTCAAACGTCAACTTTTCTTTGCGAAAATGTTTCGAATCACCAAACACCACATCCAAAGCTATTTGGCCGAGTGACTCGGCTTTCTTCCCTGGTATAACTCCATGAAAGCTCATGTTACTAGTGCTCAGTCGGGACATCGGAATGCCCATTCCTTTCAGTGTGTCTGCATACAACAAGTTCAGTCCACTTCCACCATCCATCAGCACCTTTGTCAGTCGAGTGCCTTCGACAACTGGATCGACCACCAAAGCTTGCCTCCCAGGGGTGGCAATATGAGTCGGGTGATCAGATTGGTCGAATGTGATGGGTATTTGAGACCATTTCAGATAATTTGCTTTTGCTGGGGCAACCATGTTCACCTCTCGGTTAATGACTTTCAGTCGACTCCTGCTTTCCACATCTGCAAAGATCATCAGAGTGGAGTTGATATGCGGATATCCTTCCTCACTGTCCTCCTTGTCTTCGGCCTTGTCCGACTCCTTCTCCTTGTCCTTAGACTGTTTTCCCTGAAACTGCTGGATCAGGAGTCGACATTGGCGAGTGGTGTGCTTCGGGTAGATGATATTCCCCTCTTCGTCTTTCTTCGTGTGAATGTGACATGGCATATCCATCACGTCGTTCCCTTCTTTATCCTTTACCTTCTTGGGGTTCCAGGATCCTTTTGGTTTCCCCTTAAACTTTCCCTGAGTCACGGCCAGAGCCTCTCCAGGAGCTGCTGGTTCAGCCTTCCGCTTCTGTTTCCGACTGGTGTTTCCTTTTTCCGACTGACTCGGCTTGTGCTTGCCGCTTCGGAGTCGGTATTCTTCTTCGCCGTTGGCATACTTGGTAGCAATCTCCATCATCCGACTCAAGGTCATGTCACCGGTTCGACCAAACTTCAAACTCAGTTCTCTGTTCTTGACGCCATCCTTGAAGGCGCAGACTGCCTGATGATCAGACACATTCTCCATAGTGTGGTGCAAAGTGATCCACCTCTGAATATACTCTCTGAGGGTCTCATTAGCCTTCTGCACGCAGACTTGCAACTCTGTCAATCCAGCTGGTCGCTTGCAAGTCCCTTCAAACGTTCTGATGAACACTCGGGACAGATCTTCCCAAGCGTAAATGCTGCTAGGAGGTAATTGAGTCAACCACGCCCTGGCAGAACCTTCCAGCATGAGGGGCAAATGCTTCATGGCCACCTCGTCGTTCCCACCACCAATCTGAACTGCCACTCAGTAGTCTTCAAGCCAAGTTTCAGGCTTAGACTCACCAGTGAACTTGCTGACTCCTGTTGCCAACCTGAAATTGGGAGGGATAACTGCGGCTCTGATAGCTCTGCTGAAACATTCAGGACCAGAAATATGCATTCGACTGCTTGTGGGCGCATCTCTGTCGAGTCCGCCCCGATGGGCTCTGTTCCGGTCGACCAAACCTTGCACGATAATGGATCGCGCATCGAAGCCTGGTTCTCTGGGGTCGACTGGAAACCTTCGCCCTGTACTGTACTGATGCCTGTCATCTGGCTGCCGAGGAGCGTAAGACCCACCCCTCGGAGGGGAATTGGGCACTCGACGCCTATCATCTCGGTCGAGTCTGTCGCCATATTGATCTCGCCGATTCTCGCGCCCTTCACGCCGCAGAGGCGATCTGGGGCTGTGAGCCGACTGAACCGTATTCACAGTGACGGATCGACTGTGAATTCTGTTGCGCGACTGAGACACGGCTGAATTCTGATCTCCTGCTGCCCGGAGCAGATCCCTGATCTGCAGCAAACCTCTGCCAGCTTCCGACTGCGAAGGCTGGATGGACTCTGCTATACGGGTCGCAGCTGCTAAATTCTGAATTGGGGTTCGATATACCTGAGTCGGCGGGAAGAGTTGACGTCGACTGGTGTCGGGAACTCGTTGCCGCGCGCGCTCGTCGAGTGCTCGCTGAAGGTTCTCCAGTCGAGTGCGCTCAGCCAAATTGGCCAGACGCGCCTCCTCCAAGGCACGAGCCTCGGGGGTTTCTCCTGCGATGGGAGTACGCAGGGCATCCACGTTCCTGCGGCGAAGTTCCTCTCTTTGCAAAGAGTCGAGTGGCTCGGGCTGGTACTCTTCGTGGCGTCGTGCGGGGTCGCCTCCGTCACCTGCTCCATCATCTCGGGCGAAGCCAGGGGGACTGCGGGGCCCGTCGACCATCAAGATTTCCGCCGCTGGATCACTGCTACCGCACTCGGATGCAGTCTCTACGGAGCCAGTCGACAGATCGAACAAGTCGTAGAGAGATTCGTCGGGCTCGATTGCCGCAACTTGGGTGGTGGCCGATTGGCGAGCCACCGCGTGCCTCACCCATCGCTGAAGCCTCGACCGGCCCGAGCGCTTGCGCTGGCGGGAGACCGGGAGGGTGGACGATGGAGGAGCCGACCGATACTGGGTCGACGGTTGCCGCAGCAGAATGCCGCGGACACATGCACGAAAATGCGTCGCACCGCGGACGGGGAGCGCATCTACATCGAGTGGAGCCTCCTGGAGCCACGTGGAGTCGTTGGCGATGAAGGTGAGAGTGCCGAGACGGATCTCTTGACCCCCGACCAAAACTCCAGCAGACACCATGATGAAAGTACTCGGAAGAATCGCAACTTCTCCACAAAATCGCTAAAACACCTGCCCACGGTGGGCGCCAACTGTCGTGGTTCTAAGCCTGACAGTAGAGTGGGGGGTAGGTATGGAGAGGCAAGGTCCTAGCTATGGAGAGGTTGTATACACAAGGGATGTACGAGTTCAGGCCCTTCTCGGAAGAAGTAATAGCCCTACGTCTCAGAGCCCGGAGGCGGTCGAGTGGATTATGAGTATATGAGTTACAAGGTGCCGAACCCTTCTGCCTGTGGAGGGGGGTGGCTTATATAGAGTGCGCCAGGACCCCAGCCATCCCACGTAGGAGAGGGTTTAAGGTGAGTTAAGTCTGGGGCGTTACTGGTAACGCCCCACATAAAGTGTCTTTACTATCATAAAGCCTACTTAATTACAGGTTGTTGCAGTGCGGAGTGCCTCTTGACCTCCTGGTGGTCGAGTGAGTCTTCGTGGTCGAGTCCTTCAAGTCAGTCGAGTGAGTCCCTCGTTGTTCGACTGGAAGGCGACCTCTTCTAAGGGTGTCCTTGGGTAAGGTACTTAGATCAGGTTCGTGACCCTACCCTAGGTACATGACCCCATCAGCTGCAACTTGATTGTGGATTTAATTTGTCACCCAAGTGCATGTTGTGTTGTCTGCCCTGTCGCATATATCCCAGTATTTAGTTATTCACCTATCACTTTTCTCATTAGGATGAAGATTGTTCTTCTATCTAGTTCATATGCATGATCATTTTTTGTGAAGGCAGGCTTTTAACCTTTCGAGTCAGACATGCATAAATTACCTGACGATGTTCGGTACATGACGTGTTTGATGCATCTCTTTTCAGGTAAGAGATGGCTCTCACCAGAATTGGTCTTGCTGGCCTCGCCATCATTGGAGGTGTATGCTGATTATTTGAGGATGCTTTATATATGTCCCAAGATGTCTTTGTGCAATACCTGATATGATAACATGACCTAAATTAGGACTATTAGCTCCTTTACTTGCTCTGTTTGGTTAAGACTGATGATGCCATGGATAAGCACATTACTATTAAGTTTAAAAGTTCTGTTAAAACAAGGTGGAAGCATGTTTTTTCTAGCAAATGTTCTATGCGCTGCCACACTTATATTTTAATTTTCTGTTATTTTTATTGCTGCTATGTTGGTACTCCCATTAGGAAACTTGGCTAGCTGCCCATATCAGTTGATGAACTATACTATTATCCACTACTTTTAATCAGTTGATGATGCATATTCAGTTTGGCTGATTTTGTTACATACATACATGGCTTTGTTTTGGTCTGGCAACTCAACTATGATGCCATTGCTGCTGCTCTATATAACTTCTGTATGTTTATTGCATGCATCCTAATTGTCTATATAATGTGTCTAGTTAAGGACCGGTTGTGAGATTTTGGTGGTTGCTTTGAGTACATTTAACTTGGAGTTCTCCAGTACTCCTAGATTTGCTACTCAAACAAATTTTGTGTACTTGCACTGGAAAGGAGTGAAATACTCCTGGTATTTGCGTAGGTTAAAAAATAACTTGCGTAGGTTTAAAAATACTCCTGGTACTTGTGATGAAACCAACAAGCAACTTGATAACCTCTTTCAGTGTTCAATCATCTTTTCATTCTTAAATTTCAGTGTTCAATTTCAGATTATACAAACTGGAAGTCTTTGTTCTTTTTCTTTTTTGAACTAAACGAGAAGTAGGAATTCATTTTATTGGGTTAGTGTTGTAAGTTTGCAAAATTATACAAATTGCTGCTACAGTAGTAATATTTATGCAAAATTATGCAAAGTTCACTAAAATTTTGAGCATCTACAGTTTACTGAAATTTTGTGTGACTTGTCCATGATTATGCAGCAAATTAAACTTGTGTTTACTTAAACTTGTCCATGATCATGCAACAACTTAAACTTGTGTTTACTAAAATGGATGCTTTTGATTCCCATTCAACAATATAGTGAAAAGTGAAAGTCTACATAAACACCATTGCCTGAAATTATACATATTGCTTGTGAGTTCTAATTGTGGCCTAGTCAAGAAAAAACTTGATTTATTGGTCTCTTTTTATCATCAAATATTAGAAACTTAAGAAAGTAAATTGAGATGAGCTGATATCTATTAGGAACATATTGCTTGTGGACATGCATGGTGCTGCTGAAGCTACACATGTTCTCCACCACAAACTTTGTAATGTCTCCTCATTGTTTCCTGCTTGTGATCTTGTTGTGCAAAGTGGTTGAAGTACCTTCTTTTTCTACCCATCTTCATGAAGCCTATATTAAATGTATAATTTATACAAATTATTCTATAAGATTTGTAAAAGCAAACATTTCACTATGCAAGTCTGTTGTTTTATTTGCCCTTTCTAGTACTTTCCTGTTTACATTTCTGTTGCCATTGCATTTGTTTGGTTCTGACCAGTAGCAGTACACTAATGCTGGAAGTATTTGTGTTCACTCTTTTACAGGAGCACCAGGACAAATTCGAAGTGCAAAGCCATGAAGCCAAGTGCAAAGCCATGATGCCAGTGATTTGTTTGTGTTTGACTGTAATAGGCTGTAGAGATTGTGACATTGTAACAGATTTGATAAATTATGTTTGTTTTGTTTTGTTTGAAATAGTGATTTAAAAATTTGTGAAATGGAAACCTGATTAGTGGGATCCACTTACCAAAATAATCTGAGCAATGTTGAAATATCTTACGTGTGGGACCGATGTATGAGATTATGATTATTTTTGAGCATTATGTATGAGATTTTGATATGTGGTGCTTGTCTGACTAGTGGGCCCAGCTCCAATATATATGGCCGAAACTAGAAAATCAATGGATTAAAAAGGCCACGGCCCCCGAAACTAGAAAAATGATGGATTAAAAAGGCCACGGCCCAATGATTAAAAAGGCTGCAATAATGGGCTTGGCCCATGAATCTGATCAAAAATTGACAGAAAAATACACTAAAAAGGCTGAATTAATGGGCTCGGCCCATGTAAAATACCGAACTGGACCAGGCTGATTCTTGTGCCACATCAGATTGCCACGTCGGATGCCTACGTGGCCTGGGGAGGCTTCTAGTGACCAAAACAAAACAATAGGCATATTTTGGTCGTAAACATCTACGACCTTCTCACAGAGAAGGTCGTTAATTTCAGTTTATGGCCGCCAACTTTTGACCATCTGTTTTTGGTCACAAAAAGGTCACAAATGGAAAATAATAAACATTCAGTGACCAATTGTCAAGGTCACAAGTAGACATATTTCTTGTAGTGGGTGATCCAACTGTTGTTGACACATTTATGAGAAGCAACTGTGTCTATAACTCGGACATTTGGGTGGTTCCCTACCCTGGTACTGATATAGTAGGCCGCTTCAGCCTGGATGATCAGTCATGCGTTGCTCTCCAGATCGACAATGGATGGCCCGTCCCAGAGAATCACTTGTGGTTCAAAGCAAGCGTTTCCAACGCCGCGGAATGGTTGAGTTGAAGTTCATTTTGTGGCTTGTTATTTGTTGTGTGGTGAAAACTTTAGTATTTATAATGTATCCTGGTTGTTGATGTGGGTTGATGACCTGTTATATGTAATAAAATGATATGTCTGTGATAAACTTACTAAATTTATGAATGGCTTTCGAGTCGCCTCTCTGAGTGAGTGGTGCGACGAGGCAAAAATATATTTTCCGAATACATAATTGTACGTGCATTGCAACAGGTTATTGGATGAGGCCAATCAACAATAGTAGTACACTATTTGTACTAGCTTCACATGCTTCGCGCGTCGGGCGGGTGTTTTTACTGTAGCCATATGTTAATGTGTTCGTTGTATGTAACCAGCACCTCGAATCCTCGATACTAGTACTATATAGTAGGAGTAAGTAGTAGGAGTAGTAGGGTGCCATGGGCCAGAACAAGCATTCACGTCCAGGAGTACGGCACACGCCACCACCACAACATCCATCTGACACCATATTATTTCTTGGAGTCCGTGCTAGAGCAATCTCTTCAACCTGCTTTAGAAGGCGGCACACATGTCCGCCACGATGCTGCTTCAGAAGGCGGCGCAGATGGGCGCCACCTCGTCGATCTCCTCGTTCCTGCGTGGGCTGGGCCTGGACATCTTGTCGTCGTCGCCGGCGTCGATGTCGTCAGGTCAGCATCAACAGCAGGAGCACCACCACCAGGAGCCCATGCAAATGCAGTTCCCGGAGGGGTCGCTGCAGCAATGGCCGCCGCGGTTGGAGCCCGAGCCAGCTCCAATGATGTCGGCCGGGCTGGGCCTCGGCTTACCATACGACTCTACCGGCGGTCCGATGGGGTTGCCGGAGCTCATCACTGTTCAGCGCCAAGCCGGCCACGCTGGACTTCCTGGGGCTCGGGATGAGCCCCACCGGCGCAACGATGAGCAGGGGCATCCCCGTGTTCATGCAGCCCATGGGCGGCGCGGTCGGCATGGCCCGGACCGGCAGCGGCGCGGAAGAGACGTTCGGCTCCGGCCCGAGCACTCAGGCCAAGCCGTGGGAGAGGAACCCGAGCAGCTCGTCGATCCTGTGAAAGGACTGCTGGGCAGTATCAACACGTAGCACAGCAGCTGTAAAATGCTGCTTTTGTCTAATTAGCAGCAGCTAGTCGTCAGTTCTTCGCCGTTCTTTTTATTCTTAGGTTACAATCAAGTACGTAAGTTACTTTTGTTCCTTTAGGCTTCAGCTTAGTACTCCTGCCCTGCCCTGCCCTGCCCTGAAGCAAAGTTTAATTTCAAGTTCATTCACAGATCAGTCTGTGTTTCCTGCAGTTAACTGCACCTTAACATTCAGTATTGTGGGTTAATTAGAGAAGACGACAGGGTGTTTCCTGCAAAAGTGCGGACAAAGACCGGTCAAGCCACCTGGTTGCCACTTGTTAAGTCGTGATAGGCTGGGGACTAAATCATCACATCTAGTGCAAGTTGGGGTATGATGGAGTTACATTTTGCAAGTTTGGGACTAAATCATCACATTCCATGCAAGTTAGGGTACTTGGGGTGCTTTTACCTCTAACTTCAGCCATCATGCGGCGGGCGAGGTGGGGGTTTGCTGATAGTCGGTTTCCTTAACTGCGGTCCCACTTGTAAGGCTAACTCCAACGCACGACCCCTAACGGACCTCCGTTTTGCACGAACTCCAATGATAATTTTGACTAGAAAAGCAAGACCAAAGAAAACAAGAACCACAAGAATACATTTTACTACTCCTGTAAGTCGGATTAGTGCCTTCTCGATGCATTCATTGTTGATCTGCGGAGGCTCGATCTTGCATGCTTCTTTCTTCTTCGAGTGTAAAGAAGTAGACGTTGCTTCCTCGCATCTAGTCTCATGTCTAGCCTCTATTCTAGTAGGAGTATCAACAAGTGCACTAATCTCATCCGAGAGCAGAACCGAAGATTTGGTCGGGTTCTTCCTCCTTTTGCCGACACGTGGGACATCCAGCATCCAGGTCGTGTCATGAAAGAAAATAGAGTGGTAGTTGAAGCCACGAGATGTGCATCTTGGGTTAAACTGTAAAATAGAATCTTACTACTCTTGAGTAACTCCAAAAACGGCCACCGAAGATCTTTATTGAATTTGTTTTTCATCACCAGCACGTCGAGGTGAAAGATGTGCAGGTTCGGTGGGTCCTCTTGCATTTTCACTGACATGTGGGGCCGCATGTGAGCAAACAGACGATGGGCTCCGCGCGTCCGCTGGCTGGCTGAGAAGAGAGATAGAGGAGGGCTGAGCATGGACTGCAGGAAATTTGTTCTACGTACCTCGATATAGGCTCAATATAGTGGGGTGGCATGGGCCATAACTAGCATTCACGTCTAGCAGTACGGCACACGCCACCCACACAAGTCCCATTTGACACCGATTTTCTTGGAGTCCGTGCTACAGCCATCTCTTCTCCCTCCCGTTTTCTCAGCCATCGTATGGTGGGCGGGGTGGGGGTTTGCCGATAGTCGGTTTGCTCAACTGCGGTCAAATACTAAAATCCAGAGTCCATGTATTTATTTACAGAGGGAGTAGTACATTTTTGGTGACATGCATTACTAGATATTGCTAGTCAAATACTAAAATCCAGATGGACGAGGTAGTACTCCTAAATCCAGACGGTGGTGCTACTAGTACTAGTAGTAGTACTACCAATGTACAAGTAGTAGTAGGAGTACTATG
This sequence comes from Triticum dicoccoides, assembly GCF_002162155.2. Classification (NCBI taxonomy): domain Eukaryota; kingdom Viridiplantae; phylum Streptophyta; class Magnoliopsida; order Poales; family Poaceae; genus Triticum; species Triticum dicoccoides. The sequence continues at coordinate 660,200,624 of NC_041382.1, forward strand.
TACTATCCGTTGGTCAAATTATTATGTGTTGCTCCTCAAGGTAAAGTGACAAGACCCTGCGTCGGAGATGACACCTGAGTATAGGCGCCGTGTTCGGCATACCATAGTCAGCCTCACCGTCTGTAGTCACTATCATCATGGCTGTAGAGCTAGCCTGCTTACAACTAGCCCTGTTCGACATAATTTCCCATGCTTAGATGCCCGTGCATTGCACGGAACACCAAGATTGGGGGTGCACGGCTCCGGCAGCGGCCATCGCGCCAAATTTTTCCATGGCCTTCTAGTCCTAGATGTGGTGGGGAGGAGATGAGGTTGATTGTGAGAGACAAGAAGTTGTTTGTAAATAGGGAACAAGTGTGGGCATCTTTTTGCAAAAATGGAGAAGCTTGGTTTGTATGCGTCAGATCTAGATCCGACGGATATTGGTGAAAGATGGGAGGCACAACATCATCACCAACTCAGGACCTGTTTGATTCCCATGATTTTGAAAACACAGGAATAGGACACGGCAATATTACAAGTTTCAAACTGATATTACAAATGTTAGGAGTAATCACTAGTAGAAAACAGGGCTTTGGTCCAGGCCGGGTCATCCCATTAGTCCCAGTTCAGTCCAGAACCGGGACCAATGGGGGCATTGGTCCCGGTTCGTGAGCCCGGGGGCTGGCCGGGCCACGTGGGCCATTGGTCCCGGTTCATCTGGACCTTTTGGTCTGGGACCAATGGGCCTCGCTCCTAGCCCACCACCATTGGTCCCGGTTGGTGGCTTGAACCGGGACCAAAGGCTCCCCTTTAGTCCCGGTTCATGTCACCAACCGGGACCAATGAGGTGCCTATATATACCCCTCGCTCGCGAGCAGAGCACCCCAGTGCTCTGTTTTTCTCTGGCCGAGGGCAATATTACAAGTTTCAAACTGATATTACAAATGTTAGGAGTAATATAATGCTGCACCTACGAAGAGGGAATTACTAGGAAGTTTACGTAAGAACTTTCGTTACTTTAGGTGGATGCAGCATCATCGTACAAACTAAAATCCACCGCCCTCACAAGTCACTAATGGGCAAATAAGTTTTCGAGTCTCTGGCCACTTGAGGTTTCAAAAACAAATTCAGCTTCTGCGGAGAAATGAGCTCCACCGTGTACCCGCGCGGGTGTGTCTGGGCACGAAGCGTGAGTACATGCACGGTGCACCTATTCTCTTCTTGTATACGTACACCACCTACGTGGGGTTGTGTGAGAGAGATAGATACCTAGAGAGATATAGTGTGTGGGTTCTTGAGAGTTTTTTTCGGGGGGGTCAATCAAAAATTTTAACATATGCAATGTGTGTGAAATAGAGTCGTGGATATAACATATATATAGAGGGAGCGATCCACGAGAAGAGAGTGGAGGTATCATCGGCTTGAGGTGTCCATAGAATCGAAGAGAGGGATGATGTGTGTGTGTGTGTGTGCGCGCGCGCGTGACGATAAAGAGTGCCATCGAATTTGTGTGTTCCCACGTCAAAGATATAGAGTGGCTGGCCTACTGGAACGTGAGATGGGACATCTGCAGTTTGTCTCTGTGGCATGGATACCTACCTGCAGCGCTATTAGTGTGTGGTGGGGGAAGAGGGAGGCCCAATTAACTATAGAGGTACAATGGCTGGTATATGTGTGGAGGAGGAGAGAGGCCTACCTCATGTATTAAGGAGATCGATCTGCCTCATGTATTAAGGGAGATCGATCGGCATCCATGCATATGTGCAGGAGATGAATAAGGTTGGGAGAGAGACAGAGCTAGAGTGTTGGAGGGGGTGGTAGTGGAGTTGCTTCTAACAAATGGTGGGATAGGCTTGCTAGACAAACGGAGGGCACGCCCGCAATATTAATAAGAGAGGAGATGGATGCTTGTTGTCTGTGCACGTGCGTGTGAGAGACGGGTCAGGAGGCATGCACGAATGATGAGGGGGGATGATGTGGCTGTGGTAAGCAGACGTAACTACATAGGAAGATCAATCGCCCTTTGTAAGAGAAAGGAGAGAGATAACTTGTGAGGTACGTCGATCAATGGGGGGGTAGTTAAAGTCGATCTAGGTATATGTTGGGAGATCGATCGGTATACATGCATGTGTGTGTTAGAAGCAAATGAGGCACGAGGAGAAGGATAGAGAGGGAGGGATGCATGTAGGAGGTGGTACGAGAGGCATACAATATCGAGGGGGAGGAGTGTGCGAGTACGAGAATGATTAAAAGAGTGGTGGGAGTGAGGCATGGACGGTGACAAGAGAAGAGGGGAAGCTTGTGTTTGTGCTAGGCACACCTGGCTAGAGAGGCATATCGATCGATGTGTGTCGTAAAGAAGGAGCTGGGGGGCCTACACACATCGTGGGTGAACGACCTAAAGTGAAAAGACAAATTTGCACGATGGAGCTAGAGAATGCTGAGGGAGGGTGAGAGGGATGCGGGCGTGTGCATGCACAAGAGAAAGTTAGCGCTAGCTACAAAGATAAGAGGGTTGTGTGGGTGTAAAAGATGAATAGAGATCATATATACTTCATTATAAAAAGTGAATTCGGATATTTGAAGAATTTATCATAGTGTTTCAAACCGACGGATGTGTGAATATATATAACGGTGATACACATGGTGTGGTTATGAACATGGTATACTACATTTAATATATTTTATCTCTACTCTTATAAAAAACGGAGTTGTTGATGATGGTGTGCCTGCCATCCTACATTATAGGCCGTCTGATTTATATCTGGTGGATAGCAAGGAAACTATGATGGTTGAAGTTGGCAACAATCATGATTGTAGATTCTTATTGAAATAGAGAAACGAATTCAAATTTAGTTCGAATTTCAGCGGTAGTATAGACATTTGGAATGCACTAAAATGTTGGTATGAATAGGTTACATGCATTATACAGTAAGCGAAAAAATTTAATCAGACATAACATGGATTCATACTCCCTCCTTCCATCTATATAGGGCGTAATGAGATTTTTAAGACCGCCTTTGACTATTGACAAGATTAATAGTACATGACATGCACAATGTAAAAATTATATCATTGAAAGAACCTTTCACAAACGAATTTAACGGTGTGCTTTGTGGCAGTTGCATGTCATATATCATTGCTCTAATATTTGGTCAAAGTTAGCATCGAAAAACGCATTAGGCCCTATATAGATGGAAGGAGGGAGTAGCTTTGAATAGCATTTGTATAGTAAAACAAGGCATGACTCTCTCTTTGTGTGGTGTGAATAGTTTTATTTTTTTCGTTTTCTTTTTGGTTGAGGGAAGTGCGAATTGATTTGGTACGTACAAGTACAATATTACTACACGTTAGGCTTGTCCCTGAAATTCAACCCGCGTCTTGTTATATCCCGAAAATTTAGATATCGTGCTCCCAAAACTGGCGCCTTCACAACCGACGCCTTGCTATCCCGAAATAACAACGCGCACGAAAACTCCCTCCAGCTGCCAAATCCCGACATGTGAAATCCCCCTTCTAACCCTGAGCCGAAAGGGCCGCTAGTTCAAATCGATGGGGGGTACATTTGTATCACACCCTACATTTTGGACAAGCGCATTCCTAAGTCATGCTTCACCCCCTCCCACCACCCCATTTTCGCCATTCAAAATCCCAGGCCGCCATAACCTCTCTGCTCCAGCCGCGAAACCCCACCCTCCTCCATCCGCCACGTCACCGCTGCCCAGCCGGAACCTCTTCCCCGACGATGTCGTCCACCGCAACAGCTCGACGTCCCTCGTCCACCTCCCCGGATGAGGATCCGTCGTCCATCTCGCCATCCCGTCGGTTCAGCCGCCCCGTCCTCCACCTCCAAGGAGCTGCTCCGATGATCGCCTCGTCTATCGCGGCTGCTCCATCCCCACAGCTCCGCCTTAACCTGCTCCACCGGAACCGCAGCATCCTCACCAACTCCTCGGACGAAGCCGAGGCCTACTCGGCGCCACCAAAGAGGTTGTACACTCATCGCATCGCACCTTCTCCTTAACTCGACCTCTCGGCACCGACGGTGCTCCATCCCGCACCCCCATGGAGCGGCTACCTTGAAGCCGGCATCGCGGGCGACATCTCCACGGCGGCTCTCCCCTAGTGCGAGGCCCCTTCGGCAGCGGCGTCCATACTAGTCGGATCTGTTGCTGCTGCTCCGGCTCTCGCTTGATCGCTCGCTCGCCCAGCCGCTGCTGCTCTCCCCCTCGCCCGTGTTGATGCTCTGCTCTGATTAAGCCACACTTCAGTCGACTGAATCGACTTTTGGGTCAGTCGATTTTCAGGGGTTGGGGGGCTCACCGGAGTTAAGGAAGAACCACCCGCAGCGGGGACGGGGGCTCGCCGGAGAGGTACCCCACTATCTATCTTAGGGTTCAGGGTGGGGGCGGGGGCCTAGAGGGCTAGCTGAGGCGGCGATGGCGAGTTGTTTCGGGGCGGTGAGGCGGCGTTGGGGCCGGCGGTTCGGCCGGTGGTGGCTGGCGGCTTAGGGGGGTGCAAGTTGAAGATGAACTGCAGGCCCTCCCTAAACTACATGTCAAGTGCCTCTCTGCTATCATTGCGTTCAGTTTCGACAGTAGCATTCAGATTCCACAATAAATTTCAGTTTCGACAGTTAAGTTCAGAGTCAACATTTTTTACCTCATCTGTTGTAGTCAGGTGGTTTTTGGTGATGTTAATTTTACATCCGTTTTACATCATCTATTGGAGATGCTATTAGAATCCCACTTGAGATTGACGATGTCTGTCTTGTGTTGCTTCAGCCTTGACGTCTTACGGCTCACCGGAGCTGCTCCAATGACAGAACGATCCATCACAACAGAGCAGTGCCCTGGACGCCGTCTACAGATTCCTCAGATATTCCTCCACACCTCCGACAGCCACCTCTACCTCAACTGCTCCAATGACCAACCCAATGATGTTGAGGTCGACACGGCTACGGCAAAGAGGTTGTACACTTGTTGCATCATTTATTACTATACATTCACGTCGATCCATTAGGGCTATTTTGGTTCAACGGAAAAACATCGATCCACTAGTTGTTACCATCACTCTAAATTTCTGCATGCTCTCCTTACATAATCTCACCATATTTTTTTCGTATGCATGTCAGATATTGTACACAGTCATGCTGAACATGTAGAGAAAAAGAGAAGATTTTTGCGCGGCAATACAATGTCATGCAGACATCGCTCCATGGTGGGTTCAATGGCAAACCCTCCCCACCCCTCTCCAGATTGTAATCCAGAGGAAGATATCTGTTCTGAGGTGGATTCGGACGCCGCTGACCACTCCTATTTACCCCCAAGGTGTTTGCTCTACCTTGGCATGATGATGTTAGGCATATCATGCATATGTTGCCTTGCAGTGCCTACTTTTGACATCATATATGTCATCTTCTTAGTTTAGACATGTTTTGTAATGCCACCTGTTTAGTTTCTATATCATATATGGGAATTATGCAGTCTCATGTCTTTTAGCCAGCCATAATATATGTGGAATGTGAAATGCCATCCTGTTTAACCAGGCATCATATATTTGAATGATATCTTGCCCATCCTTTTCTTCATTACATTTCCATTTGTCAACAATATTTGTACATTAAACTACTCTTCCTGTGAATCAGCCATTTGGGTGGGAGATGGAAAAATCTGGAGGGAAAACAAGGCCTTCAGAGCAGACAGTGCTACCTGTCGAAGCAGATCTCTTGTTGGGTCCCGATAGCTCCTCAGAGATGGATTCAGAGACAGATGACCAGTCCTATTCCCCCACTGAGGTGTATGCTCTAACTTGGCATGGTTATACTGCTCATATCATGCATACGGTGTCTTGCATTGCATAGTTTAGACATCATATACACAATATTCAACACCATGTTCTTAGTTCAGACATCATATCGAATGCCCTCTGTTTAGCATATAAATCACATATGTGAATTAAATGATGCGATCCTGATTACTTAGATAACATGTAGGTGAATTATGTCATGCGATCCTATTTAGTTATTCATCATATCTTTGAATTATGTTATGCTATGCTATCCAGTTTAGATAGACATCATATATGTGAAATTATGTCAAGCTATCCGTTTTAGTTAAACAATATACATGTCAACTATTTCATGCCCTCTTTTTTCCACACTATCTATTGCATCTGTCTCTCATACAATGTCTGTATATTCAACTATGTTTCCTGTTTATCAGCCATTTGAACTGGAGCGGGTGATGTTAGTATCTAGTGGACTAAAAACACAGTCTTCAAATAAAACGGTGCTACCTCTTGGTGGAGATAGCACCCCGGTTGTACATGCACAAGAACCAGCCCTACCACACATAACCCAAACTCTCGCAGATTGTACCCCTACTACGATGGACAGAGAACCAGCTTCACCCAATCTAACCCAAACCCCAGCCGATAGTAACCCAGTTCCTGTTGACACAGCACCATCTCCACCATAGAGCTTCCAAACAAGAGCAGTTAGTAAGGCAGCTCCAGTGCCCAAAGGGCCAGTACTATCACGGCGAACCCCAACTCCACCAGTTAGTACGCCTATTCCTGTGGAGGAAGCACAACCAGCTAGTCGTAGTTTAGCATCTATCGCATTTGATGTTGTTAAATCGTATGTGCGTATCTTCCCATCTTGGAAATATTATACTGAAGATGAAGGAAAATGCCAGTTGCAGGTGTTTGTCCAGGAGTTATGTGTAAGTAATGTTATTCATGGCAATTACTTTGCTTCGTCCCATACATCCTACCTCCATGATGGTTATAATACAGCAAATTTTCCCATTTTTCTCTATAGAGAAGGACCGATTTGGAAACTCAGGATGAGGTAACCTGTGCTAATACCTCTGCTATCTTCAAGAATGCTTGGTGGCAGTATCAGAATTACCTGAAGAAAACGTACTTCGCCGGCAAAGAAATTCATCAAATTCCCTTACGTTCTCCTGAGACACATTTACTGAACGATGACTGGGAACGCCTTGTTCTGTACTAGTCCCGAACCAAGAATGTGGTAAGGTCTATGAGCTCATTTTCTATTTTTAAGTATTATATTCTTGCGTCTTACTGTACTCTGTTCATGTTGAACAAGTGCCTAAACCTGAAGAACAATTGTTCTAATTTAAGATTCCATTGCTACCATAGGACATAGATATATGTTTGTTTGATGCTTTTATTATGTACTAGTACTTGGCAATAGAAGACTTGGTAGTTTCATCCTGTCCACCTTACTAATGAACTGGTTCGCCGAAATGAGTTTCATATACTAGTACATGCTAAACTTGTTATGTGCCTGCTTGTTTCTTCTTTTAGAATGCTGACAGGATATTGGGGAAGTGTGCCTTATTAAGCAACGGTAAAGGAAGTAATGTAGATAAGGTTCAGGATAGTGACACATCCTGTCTTGGTTTAGTGTTGGAGTTACTGGCCACTACCGCTTGCACAAGCTATTCAAACTCACTGTCTGAATCAGTTCGGTTTCTTGAGTCTCAACTACAAGCTGAAAGACATCATTCAGCTGTGCTGTGACAAGAAGCGGAAGGACTGCGGAAGTCCCTGGAGCATTCAGATGCATACTTTCTCGTGCAACAGCAAGCGTTGGAGGATTTTAGTGCCAAACAGGACAAAGCTAATCAGCTTGCTAAGCTTATTGCCAGCATGGTGGATACCCAGGATAAAGTTTCTTGAGCTCTTCTGAAGTTGTTTCAGTTATGCTCTTGTTTTGCTACCGCGTTTATTTGCACTGGTGGCCAATTTTGACGGCCAGTGTATATGATATGCTGCTTTGTTCCCTATATTTGCACTGGTGGCAAACTTTGATGCCCAGTGGATGTAATATGTGTCATAGCCGTGATAGCCTGGCATTAGTTGCTTGCTTATTTATTTCCTTGTTGTCTTGTTTATTTGTTTGCTTGTAGTTATTGATGTTCTTTTTCTGCAGTTAACTAGTGGCTGCAATAACCTATTTTTTAAAACTAGGCCACAATAACCATGGGCTAATATTTACTGTAGTGACACTGGGCCTCCTACGGGCCGTAGAAACAGTGGGCCTTCTACGGGCCGTAGAAATAGTAGGCATTCTACGAGCCGTAGAAACAATGGGCCTTCTACGGGCCGTATCATCAATGGGCCTTATACGGGCCGTATGATCGATTGGCCAAACATGGGCCAATAACAGGCCGCATTATGGCCGTAAACGGGCTAGAGTTGGAATCGTCCGTTCATGGGCCGACCATAACGGGCCATCGTTAATAGGCCGTATTTGATGACGCTATGAAAATGGCCCAACATATTAACGGACCACAAACAAGCCGACTGTAACCACGGGCTGAATTTGGCCCACTAGCAAAAAATGACAGTAACGGGCCGTAAGTAAACGAATGCTGGAAATAGGCCCAAGAATAAATGGGCTCTGAGAAGGCCAAAAGATAACATGGGCTGGAAATGGCCCAACGGAATAACGGGCCGTTAATGGGTATAAAGTGATACACTGTTCATTACGGGCCAGTTTCACCACGGGCCGTTAATAGGCCAAGAGTTACATAGGGCCTCATATGGGCCGAAAGACGTCATGGGCCATACATGGGCCAGACGTGAAAACGGGCTGGAATCATATTGGATGGCCCAGATGACGCTACTGGGCCTAATTCGGATAGGGCGTATCGGGCCTTGGGTTAGCGGGCTGTAAATGGGCTATATGCGAACAGGCCGTTAACAGGCTTTCCATGGGCCGGGCCGCCACCTTTTAACCAAGTCAAACAGGCCGTCCTTTTCACAGGAATGGGCCTCTGTTGGGCCGTGCCACGTGTCGACGTATTATTGGTGCCTTCTGTCCAATGAGTGGATGACATATGTCCCAACGATGAGCCGACACGTGTTTCCTCCAGCCAATGATGATTTTACACGTGGAAATTTCCCATTGGTCGGGGTTGTTAACGGGTTATCGGATCCAAAACCCGACCTGATAGCTTAACGACGTTCCATTACGGTGGATGCCACGTGTCGGTCACCCTTGATGAAAGCACTTCTGTGACGCGCAATTTATCATCATGGGAGTGGACACTTCCGTGATGATAATTTTGGTAATGTCATGGAACACTTGTACGACAACATAGGTATGGCTATCTTGATTCTGTCATAAATTTGTCATGGATGTACATGCATGACAAAAAAGCGACCTACTGTAACAAACACGTATCATCATGGAAGTGTATTTTTTTTGTAGTGACTATATGTGGAATAGAATGGTGGTTGTGGAGAAGACAAAAAAAGGAGAAGATAGTCTCACATCAACTAGGCGTATCAACGGGCTATGGAGATGCCCATCAATAGATATCAATGTGAGTGAGTAGGGATTGCCATGCAACGGATGCACTAGAGCTATATGAAGGAAATGTGCCCTAGAGGCAATAATAAAGTTATTATTTATTTCCTTATATCATAATAAATGTTTATTATTCATCCTAGAACTGTATTAACCGGGAACATAATACATGTGTGAATACATAGACAAACAGAGTGTCACTAGTATGCCTCTACTTGACTAGCTCGTTGATCAAAGATGGTTAAGTTTCCTAGCCATTGACATGGGTTGTCATTTGATTAATGGGATCACATCATTAGGAGAATGATGTGATTGACTTGACCCATTCCGTTAGCTTAGCACTCGATCGTTTAGTATGTTGCTATTGCTTTCTTCATGACTTATACATGTTCCTACGACTATGAGATTATGCAACTCCCGTTTACTGGAGGAACACTTTGTGTGCTACCAAATGTCACAACGTAACTGGGTGATTATAAAGGTGCTCTACAGGTGCCTCCGAAGGTACTTGTTGGGTTGGCGTATTTCGAGATTAGGATTTGCCACTCCGATTGTCGGAGAGGTATCTCTGGGCCCACTCGGTAATGCACATCACTGAAGCCTTGCAAGCATTGCAACTAATGAGTTAGTTGTAGGATGATGTATTACGGAATGAGTAAAGAGACTTGTCTGTAACGAGATTGAACTAGGTGTTGAGATACCGACGATCGAATCTCGGGCAAGTAACATACCGATGACAAAGGGAACAATGTATGTTGTTATGCGGTCTGACCGATAAAGATCTTCGTAGAATATGTGGGAGCCAATATGAGCATCTAGGTTCCGCTATTGGTTATTGACCGGAGACGTGTCTCGGTCATGTCTACATAGTTCTCGAACCCGTAGGGTCCACATGCTTAACATTTCGATGACAGTTATATTATGAGTTTATATGTTTTGATGTACCGAAGGTTGTTCGGAGTCCTGGGTGTGATCACAGACATGATGAGGAGTCTCGAAATGGTCGAGACATGAAGATTGATATATTGGAAGCCTATGTTTGGATATCGGAAGTGTTCCGGGTGAAATCGGGATTTTACCGGAGTACTGGG
>NC_041382.1:660211176-660252805 GCF_002162155.2 Triticum dicoccoides
GAGGTTAATGGGCCATAGTGGTCCTTAGTGGAAGAGAGGAGAGGCGGCCAGGGGAAGGGCCGCGCGCCCCTCCCCCTAGTCAGAATAGGACAAGGAGAGGGGGGCGGCGCTCCCCCTTTCCTTCTTCTCCTCCACCTCTTTCCCCCAAGTCCTAATCCAACTAGGAAAAGGGAGGGAGCCCTACTCCCGGTGGGAGTAGGACTCCTCCCGGCGCGCCCCTCTCCTGGCCGACCACACCCCCCCCTTGATCCTTTATATACGGGGGAAGGGGGCACCCTAGAGACACAACAATTGATCGTTTGATCTTTTAGCCATGTGCGGTGCCCACCTCCACCATAGTCCACCTCGATAATACTGTAGCGGTGCTTAGGCGAAGCCCTGCGTCGGTAGAACATCATCATCGTCACCACGCCGTCGTGCTGACGAAACTCTCCCTCAACACTCGGCTGGATCGGAGTTCGAGGGACGTCATTGGGCTGAACGTGTGCTAAGCTCGGAGGTGCCGTGTGTTCGGTACTTGATCGGTCAGATCGTGAAGACGTACGACTACATCAACCGCATTGTGCTAACGCTTACGCTTTCGATCTACGAGGGTACGTCAACAACACTCTCCCCTCTCGTTGTTATGCATCACCATGATCTTGCGTGTGCGTAGGAAATTTTTTGAAATTACTACATTCCCCAACATCGGCAGCCGAGCCAGGTTTTATGCGTAGATGTCATATGCACGAGTAGAACACAAGTGAGTTGTGGGTGATATAACTCATACTGCTTACCAGCATGTCATACTTTGGTTCGGGGGTATTGTTGGATGAAGCGGCCCGGACCGACATTACGCATACGCTTACACGAGACTGGTTCTACCGACGTGCTTTGCACATCGGTGGCTGACAGGTGTTAGTTTCTCCAACTTTAGTTGAACCAAGTGTGGCTATGCCCGGTCCTTGCGAAGGTTAAAACAGCACCAACTTGACAAACTATCGTTGTGGTTTTGATGCGTAGGTTAGAACGGTTCTTGCTAAGCCCGTAGCAGCCACGTAAAATTTGCAACAACAAAGTAGAGGACGTCTAATTTGTTTTTGCAGGGCATGTTGTGATGTGATATGGTCAAGACATGATGCTAAATTTTATTGTATGAGATGATCGTGTTTTGTAACCAAGTTATCGGCAACTGGCAAGAGCCATATGGTTGTCGCTTTATTGTATGCAATGCAATCGCCCTGTAATGCTTTGCTTTATCACTAAGCGGTAGCGATAGTCGTAGAAGCATGAGATTGGCAAGACGATAACGATGCTACGATGGAGATCAAGGTGTCGCACCGGTGACAATGGTGATCATGACGGTGCTTCGGAGATGGAGATCACAAGCACAAGATGATGATGGCCATATCATATCACTTATATTGATTGCATGTGATGTTTATCTTTTATGCATCTTATCTTGCTTTGATTGATGCTAGCATTATAAGATGATCCCTCACTAAATTATCAAAGTATAAGTGTTCTCCCTGAGTATGCACCGTTGCAAAAGTTCTTCGTGCTGAGACACCACGTGATGATCGGGTGTGATAGGCTCTATGTTCAAATACAGCGGGTGCAAAACAGTTGCACACACGGAATACTCAGGTTAAACTTGACAAGCCTAGCATATAACAGATATGGCCTCGAAACACGGAGACCAAAAGGTCGAGCGTGAATCATATAGTAGATATGATCAACATAGTGATGTTCACCATTGAAACTACTCCATCTCACGTGATGATCAGACATGGTTTAGTTGATATGGATCACGTGATCACTTAGAAGATTAGAGGGATGTCTATCTAAGTGGGAGTTCTTAAGTAATATGATTAATTGAACTTAAATTTATCATGAACTTAGTACCTGATAGTATCTTGCTTGTCTATGTTGATTGTAGATAGATGGCCCGTGTTGTTGTTCCGTTGAATTTTAATGTGTTCCTTGAGAAAGCAAAGTTGAAAGATGATGGTAGCAATTACACAGACTGGGTCCGTAACTTGAGGATTATCCTCATTGCTGCACAGAAGAGTTACGTCCTGGAAGCACCGCTAGGTGTACCACCTGCGCCAGCAACTGCAGACATTGTGAATGACTGGCAGTCACGTGTTGATGACTACTCGATAGTTCAGTGTGCCATGCTTTACGGCTTAGAACCGGGACTTCAACGACGTTTTGAACGTCATGGAGCATATGAGATGTTCCAGGAGTTGAAGTTAATATTTCAAAAGAATGCCCGGATTGAGAGATATGAAGTCTCCAATAAGTTCTACAGCTGCAAGATGGAGGAGAATAGTTCTGTCAGTGAGCATATACTCAAGATGTCTGGGTACTGCAATCACTTGATTCAACTGGGAGTTAATCTTCCGGATGATAGCGTCATTGACAGAATTCTTCAATCACTGCCACCAAGCTACAAGAGCTTCGTGATGAACTATAACGTGCAAGGGATGGATAAGACGATTCCCAAGCTCTTCGCAATGCTAAAGCCTGCGGAGGTAGAAATCAAAAAGGAGCATCAAGTGTTGATGGTCAATAAGACCACCAGTTTCAAGAAAAAGGGCAAAGGGAAGAAGAAGGGGAACTTCAAGAAGAACAGCAAGCAAGTTGCTGCTCAGGAGAAGAAACCCAAGTCTGGACCTAAGCCTGAGACTGAGTGCTTCTACTGCAAGCAGACTGGTCAATGAAAGCGGAACTGCCCCAAGTATTTGGCAGATAAGAAGGATGGCAAGGTAAACAAAGGTATATGTGATATACATGTTATTGATGTGTACCTTACTAATGCTTGTAGTAGCACCTGGGTATTTGATGTTGGTTCTGTTGCTAATATTTGCAACTCGAAACAGGGGCTACAGATTAAGCGAATAGCTAAGGACGAGGTGACGATGCGCGTGGGAAATGGTTCCAAAGTCGATAGGATCGCAGTCGGCACGCTACCTCTACGTATACCTTCGGGATTAGTATTAGACCTAAATAATTGTTATTTGGTGCCAGCGTTGAGCATGAACACTATATCTGGATCTTGTTTGATGCGAGACGGTTATTCATTTAAATCAGAGAATAATGGTTGTTCTATTTATATGAGTAATATATTTTATGTTCATGCACCCTTGAAGAGTGGTCTATTTTTGTTGAATCTCGTTAGTAGTGATACACATATTCATAATATTGAGGCCAAAAGATGCAGAGTTGATAATGATAGTGAAACTTATTTGTGGCACTGTCGTTTAGGTCATATCAGTGTAAAGCGCATGAAGAAGCTCCATACTGATGGACTTTTGGAATCACTTGATTATGAATCACTTGGTACTTGCGAACTGTGCCTCATGGGCAAGATGACTAAAACGCCGTTCTCTGGAACTATGGAGAGAGCAACAGATTTGTTAGAAATCAAACATACAGATGTATGTGGTCCGATGAATGTTGAGGCTCGTGGCGGATATCGTTATTTTCTCACCTTCACAGATGATTTAAGCAGATATGGGTATATCTACTTAATGAAACATAAGTCTGAAACGTTTGAAAAGTTCAAAGAATTTCAGAGTGAAGTTGAAAATCATCGTAACAAGAAAATAAAGTTTCCACGATCTGATCATGGAGGAAAATATTTGAGTTATGAGTTTGGTCTTCATTTGAAACAATGTGGAATAGTTTCGCAACTCACGCCACCCGGAACACCATAGCGTAATGGTGTGTCCGAATGTCGTAATCGTACTTTACTAGATATGGTACGATCTATGATGTCTCTTACTGATTTACCGCTATCGTTTTGGGGTTATGCTTTAGAGACGGCCGCATTCACGTTAAATAGGGCACCATCGAAATCCGTTGAGACGACGCCTTATGAACTGTGGTTTGGAAAGAAACCAAAGTTGTCGTTTCTAAAAGTTTGGGGCTGTGATGCTTATGTGAAAAAACTTCAACCTGATAAGCTCGAACCCAAATCGGAGAAATGTGTCTTCATAGGATACCCAAAGGAGATTGTTGGGTACACCTTCTATCACAGATCCGAAGGCAAGACTTTTGTTCCTAAATTCGGAGTTTTTCTAGAGAAGGAGTTTCTCTCGAAAGAAATGAGTGGGAGGAAAGTAGAACTTGATGAGGTAACTGTACCTGCTCCCTTATTGGAAAGTAGTTCATCGCAGAAACCGGTTTCTGCGACACCTACACCAATTAGTGAGGAAGTTGATAATGATGATCATGAAACTTCAGATCAAGTTGTTACTGAACCTCGTAGGTCAACCAGAGTAAGATCCACACCAGAATGGTACGGTAATCCTGTTCTGGAAGTTATGTTACTAGACCATCACGAACCTACGAACTATGAAGAAGCGATGGTGAGCCCAGATTTTGTGAAATAGCTTGAGGCCATGAAATCTGTGATGGGATCCATGTATGAGAACAAAGTGTGGACTTTGGTTGACTTGCCCAATGATCGGCAAGCAATTGAGAATAAATGGATCTTCAAGAAGAAGACTGACGCTGACGGTAATGTTACTGTCTATAAAGCTCGACTTGTCGCGAAAGGTTTTCGACAAGTTCAAGGGATTGACTATGATGAGACCTTCTCACCCGTAGCGATGCTTAAGTCCGTCAGAATCATGTTAGCAATTGCCGCGTTTTATGATTATGAAATTTGGCAAATGGATGTCAAAACTGCATTCCTGAATGGGTTTATGGAAGAAGAGTTGTATATGATGCAACCGGAAGGTTTTGTCGATCCAAAGGGACCTAACAAAGTGTGCATGCTCCAACAACCCATTTATGGACTGGTGCAAGCCTCTCGGAGTTGGAATAAATGCTTTGATAGTGTGATCAAAGCATTTGGTTTCGTACAGACTTTCGGAGAAGCCTGTATTTACAAGAAAGTGAGTGGGAGATGTGTAGAATTTGTAATATTATATGTGGATGACATATTGCTGATTGGAAATGATATAGAATTTCTGGATAGCATAAAGGGATACTTGAATAAGAGTTTTTCAATGAAAGACCTCGGTGAAGCTGCTTATATATTGGGCATCAAGATCTATAGAGATAGATCAAGACGCTTAATTGGACTTTCACAAAGCACATACCTTGACAAAGTTTTGAAGAAGTTCAAAATGGATCAAGCAAAGAAAGGGTTCTTGCCTGTGTTACAAGGGTGAAGTTGAGTAAGACTCAATGCCCGACCACTGCAGAAGATAGAGAGAAAATGAAAGATGTTCCCTATGCTTCAGCCATAGGCTCTATCATGCATGCAATGCTGTGTACCAGACCTGATGTGTGCCTTGCTATAAGTCTAGCAGGGAGGTACCAAAGTAATCCAGGAGTGGATCACTGGACAGCGGTCAAGAACATCCTGAAATACCTGAAAAGGACTAAGGATATGTTTCTCGTATATGGAGGTGACAAAGAGCTCATCGTAAAAGGTTACGTTGATGCAAGCTTTGACACTGATCCGGATGATTCTAAATCGCAAACCGGATACGTGTTTACATTAAACGGTGGAGCTGTCAGTTGGTGCAGTTCTAAACAAAGCGTCGTGGCGGGATCTACATGTGAAGCGGAATACATAGCTGCTTCGGAAGCAGCAAATGAAGGAGTCTGGATGAAGGAGTTCATATCCGATCTAGGTGTCATACCTAGTGCATCGGGTCCAATGAAAATCTTTTGTGACAATACTGGTGCAATTGCCTTCGCAAAGGAATCCAGATTTCACAAAAGGACCAAACACATCAAGAGACGCTTCAACTCCATCCGGGATCTAGTCCAGGTGGGAGACATAGAGATTTGCAAGATACATACGGATCTGAATGTTGCAGACCCGTTGACTAAGCCTCTTCCACGAGCAAAACATGATCAGCACCAAAGCTCCATGGGTGTTAGATTCATTACAGTGTAATCTAGATTATTAACTCTAGTGCAAGTGGGAGACTGAAGGAAATATGCCCTAGAGGCAATAATAAAGTTATTATTTATTTCCTTATAATCATGATAAATGTTTATTATTCATGCTAGAATTGTATTTACCGGAAACATAATACATGTGTGAATACATAGACAAACAGAGTGTCACTAGTATGCCTCTACTTGACTAGCTCGTTAATCAAAGATGGTTATGTTTCCTAACCATAAACAATGAGTTGTTATTTGATTAACGAGATCACATCATTAGTAGAATGATCTGATTGACATGACCCATTCCATTAGCTTAGCACCCGATCGTTTAGTATGTTGCTATTGCTTTCTTCATGACATATACATGTTCCTATGACTATGAGATTATGCAACTCCCGTTTACCGGAGGAACACTTTGGGTACTACCAAACGTCACAATGTAACTGGGTGATTATAAAGGAGTACTACAGGTGTCTCCAATGGTCGATGTTGGGTTGGCGTATTTCGAGATTAGGATTTGTCACTCCGATTGTCGGAGAGGTATCTCTGGGCCCTCTCGGTAATACACATCACATAAGCCTTGCAAGCATTACAACTAATATGTTAGTTGTGAGATGATGTATTACGGAACGAGTAAAGAGACTTGCCGGTAACGAGATTGAACTAGGTATTGGATACCGACGATCGAATCTCGGGCAAGTAACATACCGATGACAAAGGGAACAACGTATGTTGTTATGCGGTCTGACCGATAAAGATCTTCGTAGAATATGTAGGAGCCAATATGGGCATCCAGGTCCCGCTATTGGTTATTGACCGTAGACGTGTCTCGGTCATGTCTACATTGTTCTCGAACCCGTAGGGTCCGCACGCTTAAGGTTACGATGACAGTTATATTATGAGTTTATGCATTTTGATGTACCGAAGGTTGTTCGGAGTCCCGGATGTGATCACGGACATGACGAGGAGTCTCGAAATGGTCGAGACATAAAGATTGATATATTGGAAGTCTATGTTTGGACATCGGAAGTGTTCCGGGTGAAATCGGGATTTTACCGGGTTACCGGGAGGTTACCGGAACCCCCCGGGAGCCATATGGGCCATCATGGGCCTTAGTGGAAAGGAGAAAGGGGCAGCCCAAGGGGGCTGTGCGCCTCCCCCCTTCCCCTAGTCCTAGTAGGACTAGGAGAGGTGGCCGGCCACCCCTCTCCCTCTTTCCCCCTTGGGAATCCTAGTTGGAATAGGATTGGGCGGGAGTCCTACTCCCGGTAGGAGTAGGACTCCTCCTGCGCCACCTCCTCCTGGCCGGCGCCTCCTCCCCCCTTGGCTCCTTTATATACGGAGGCAGGGGCACCTCTAAACACACAAGTTGACACAAGTTGATCCACGTGATCGATTCCTTAGCCGTGTGCGGTGCCCCCTGCCACCATATTCCTCGATAATACTGTAGCGGAGTTTAGGCGAAGCCCTGCTGCTGTAGTTCATCAAGATCGTCACCACGCCGTCGTGCTGACGAAACTCTTCCCCGACACTTTGCTGGATCGGAGTCCGGGGATCGTCATCGAGCTGAACGTGTGCTCGAACTCGGAGGTGCCGTAGTTTCGGTGCTTGATCGGTTGGATCGTGAAGACGTACGACTACTTCCTCTACGTCGTGTCATTGCTTCCGCAGTCGGTCTGCGTTGGGTACGTAGACAACACTCTCCTCTCGTTGCTATGCATCACATGATCCTGTGTGCGCGTAGGAAATTTTTTGAAATTACTACGAAACCCAACAGTTAGCAATTGCCGCATTTTATGATTATGAAATTTGGCAGATGGATGTCAAAACTGCATTCCTGAATGGATTTCTGGAAGAAGAGTTGTATATGATGCAACCAGAAGGTTTTGTCGATCCAAAGGAAGCTAACAAAGTGTGCAAGCTCCAGCGATCCATTTATGGACTGGTGCAAGCCTCTCGGAGTTGGAATAAACGTTTTGATAGTGTGATCAAAGCATTTGGTTTTATACAGACTTTCGGAGAAGCCTGTATTTACAAGAAAGTGAGTGGGAGCTCTGTAGCATTTCTGATATTATATGTGGATGACATATTACTCATTGGAAATGATATAGAATTTCTGGATAGCATAAAGGGATACTTGAATAAAAGTTTTTCAATGAAAGACCTCGGTGAAGCTGCTTACATATTAGGCATTAAGATCTATAGAGATAGATCAAGACACTTAATTGGACTTTCACAAAGCACATACCTTGACAAGATTTTGAAGAAATTCAAAATGGATCAAGCAAAGAAAGGATTCTTGCCTGTATTACAAGGTGTGAAATTGAGTAAGACTCAATGCCCGACCACTGCAGAAGATAGAGAGAATATGAAAGATGTTCCCTATGCATCAGCCATAGGCTCTATCATGTATGCAATGCTGTGTACCAGACCTGATGTGTGCCTTGCTATAAGTTTAGCAGGGAGGTACCAAAGTAATCCAGGAGTGGATCACTGGACAGCGGTCAAGAACATCCTGAAATACCTGAAAAGGACTAAGGATATGTTTCTCGTATATGGAGGTGACAAAGAGCTCATCGTAAAAGGTTACGTTGATGCAAGCTTTGACACTGATCCGGACGATTCTAAATCGCAAACCGGATACGTGTTTACATTAAACGGTGGAGCTGTCAGTTGGTGCAGTTCTAAACAAAGCGTCGTAGCGGGATCTACATGTGAAGCGGAATACATAGCTGCTTCGAAAGCAGCAAATGAAGGAGTCTGGATGAAGGAGTTCATATCCGATCTAGGTGTCATACCTAGTGCATCGGGTCCAATGAAAATCTTTTGTGACAATACTGGTGCAATTGCCTTGGCAAAGGAATCCAGATTTCACAAAAGGACCAAACACATCAAGAGACGCTTCAACTCCATCCGGGATCTAGTCCAGGTGGGAGACATAGAGATTTGCAAGATACATACGGATATGAATGTTGCAGACCCGTTGACTAAGCCTCTTCCACGAGCAAAACATGATCAGCACCAAAGCTCCATGGGTGTTAGATTCATTACAGTGTAATCTAGATTATTGACTCTAGTGCAAGTGGGAGACTGAAGGAAATATGCCCTAGAGGCAATAATAAAGTTATTATTTATTTCCTTATAATCATGATAAATGTTTATTATTCATGCTAGAATTGTATTTACCGGAAACATAATACATGTGTGAATACATAGACAAACAGAGTGTCACTAGTATGCCTCTACTTGGCTAGCTCGTTAATCAAAGATGGTTATGTTTCCTAACCATGAACAATGAGTTGTTATTTGATTAACGAGGTCACATCATTAGTAGAATGATCTGATTGACATGACCCATTCCATTAGCTTAGCACCCGATCGTTTAGTATGTTGCTATTGCTTTCTTCATGACTTATACATGTTCCGATGACTATGAGATTATGCAACTCCCGTTTACCGGAGGAACACTTTGGGTACTACCAAACGTCACAAAGTAACTGGGTGATTATAAAGGAGTACTACAGGTGTCTCCAATGGTCGATGTTGGGTTGGCGTATTTCGAGATTAGGATTTGTCACTCCGATTGTCGGAGAGGTATCTCTGGGCCCTCTCGGTAATACACATCACATAAGCCTTGCAAGCATTACAACTAATATGTTAGTTGTGAGATGATGTATTACGGAACGAGTAAAGAGACTTGCCGGTAACGAGATTGAACTAGGTATTGGATACCGACGATCGAATCTCGGGCAAGTAACATACCGATGACAAAGGGAACAACGTATGTTGTTATGCGGTCTGACCGATAAAGATCTTCGTAGAATATGTAGGAGCCAATATGGGCATCCAGGTCCCGCTATTGGTTATTGACCGGAGACGTGTCTCGGTCATGTCTACATTGTTCTCGAACCCGTAGGGTCCGCACGCTTAAGGTTACGATGACAGTTATATTATGAGTTTATGCATTTTGATGTACCGAAGGTTGTTCGGAGTCCCGGATGTGATCACGGACATGAGAGGAGTCTCGAAATGGTCGAGACGTAAAGATTGATATATTGGAAGCCTATATTTGGATATCGGAAGTGTTCCGGGTGAAATCGGGATTTTACCGGGTTACCGGGAGGTTACCGGAACCCCCCGGGAACCATATGGGCCTTCATGGGCCTTAGTGGAAAGGTGAAAGGGCTGCCCACCAGGGCTGCGCGCCTCCCCCCTTCCCCTAGTCCTATTAGGACTAGGAGAGGTGGCCGGCCACCCGTCTCCTCTTTCCCCCTTTGGGGATTCCTAGTTGGAATAGGATTGGAGGGGAGTCCTACTCCCGGTAGGAGTAGGACTCCTCCTGCGCCACCTCCTCTTGGCCGGCGCCCCCTCCCCCCTTGGCTCCTTTATATACGGAGGCAGGGGCACCTCTAAACACACAAGTTGACACAAGTTGATCCACGTGATCGATTCCTTAGCCGTGTGCGGTGCCCCTGCCACCATATTCCTCGATAATACTGTAGCGGAGTTTAGGCGAAGCCCTGCTGCTGTAGTTCATCAAGATCGTCACCACGCCGTCGTGCTGACGAAACTCTTCCCCGACACTTTGCTGGATCGGAGTCCGGGGATCGTCATCGAGCTGAACGTGTGCTCGAACTCGGAGGTGCCGTAGTTTCGGTGCTTGATCGGTTGGATCGTGAAGACGTACGACTACTTCCTCTACGTCGTGTCATCGCTTCCGCAGTCGGTCTGCGTTGGGTACGTAGACAACACTCTCCTCTCGTTGCTATGCATCACATGATCCTGTGTGCGCGTAGGAAATTTTTTGAAATTACTACGAAACCCAACAACTCGTGCATCCCCTATTTGCCGTTCATGTCCTGGCCATATATATGTTGTTCATAGATGTTTCAGTTCTATGTACTGTACGTGCTCACATGCTTAGGTATCGGTATGAGATGCATACCGTATTTGTCATGCTTACTATTTACTCGTGGATTAGATTAGTTGGAAAAATGC
Organism: Triticum dicoccoides; assembly: GCF_002162155.2. Classification (NCBI taxonomy): domain Eukaryota; kingdom Viridiplantae; phylum Streptophyta; class Magnoliopsida; order Poales; family Poaceae; genus Triticum; species Triticum dicoccoides. Next base: position 660,222,073 of record NC_041382.1, read on the forward strand.
TAATATTTCCAACATATTCTCTATCCTCCAAATCATGATAAACATGATGTGACAACTCTTATAGGTTGCTTACACCCTATTATACTTGCTCATGTAGTCCAATGACGTTAGCATGGCCTAAGGTGATGTGGTGTGACAATTAATTTCACCTTTTGCCTCCATCTCCTCCTAACTCCCTCGACGCCATCGATAATTCTGTCAAACAAGCAACCAACAAACAAAACCATCTCGACCTTAGTTAGCTCACTTAATTGTCTTTTTTTGCGGGTGAAGTTCACTTCATTGTTGCGCCCTAAACCACACTAAACCCATAGATAAGGGACACCACCTCGTTTAGTCGTCATGGCGAGTCGTGAGACAGAAAACGAACTCTGGAAAAGAAAACTTTGAAGTCACGTGGCCTACTTCCTGTCACCTTAAAACTAAGTACGTCCGTAAATTTTCTTGCGAAATCATCATGTCTTTTGGTCCTAGTTAGGACGATGTCTACACCCAAGTAGCCCTAGGGTCAGCATCTGCCTTCATGCCTTGTCATTATCTTTATTCGTCGATTCACTTTGCAAATAAGCTCTTTTTTTAAAAAAAGGAGGATGACCCCCGGTCTCTGCATCTGGGCGATGCATACGGCCACTTTATTAATTATTCTCACAAGACCTTACAAAGTAATATAACAGTAAGACTAAAACCGCCGTCTAAGCCACTCTATCCAGTTGATGAAGGGGCGCAGATAGCCTGGGCCTAATACCAAACAGGCATCGCAGCCAAACCTAACATCTAAGACCTGAGATCACATCCAGGACGCCTGCCGGGCATGGGTCTCACCGGTCCGGCGTGCACTCAGAGGCCGACGCCACCAACTTCCACCGCTCCATCTTCAGAACTGTACTAATGCATCAACCATGCTCGGTCCAGCTATTGTTGACGCCACCACGGCGCCCAACGACACCTCCTCCCTGCGCGCAAACATCCGAGGACGTCGCGGTCGCCACTGATACACCTCAGCACCATGCTGCCAAGTACCACCAGCCGACACAGCTTGAAGTTTTTGGAAGATCTGTCGTGCGTAGCACCTGCCGACCAGGCATGACAAAGCGTAGCACCTGTCGGTCAGGCATGACTTGACATCTCCACCGAAGCTCCGTGCAAGATGAAGCCGCTCCACCTCCAGCCTCTCTGAACGGGATGGGAGCACCCCAGGAAGACACGGCGAAGAGTTGGGCACCACAATCACCACGAGAGCCGGACCAGCCGACCGCCATGGCGAAGCGACACCACTAAAGAGAACCGCCGCCATTAGGACGCCAAGAACGCGCTGCAGCTGTCCCACCTCCCCGCGGACCCAAAGCGGCGCCTTCAAGAAGGTGACGGAGCCGGGCACCGCCACCGCCCAACCAAAGTTATGGGTTTTCACCGGGTGCAGGGGGAGGACGAGGGGGAGGGAGCTGGATCTCGAAGCCGCCTTCAAGAAGGAAACAGCGCCTGGGGCGCCGCCGGCGTCGTGGCCGCCGCAGCCGGCCAAGAAATTACTCCGATCCAGAGATCCCAACCCCACATCTGCGCAGTCCGCCACCGGATCCGGCCGGATTGACGAGGAGGAAGCAGCAGCACGGGGGCGCCGTCTTCAAATCTAGTGAAGGAGAGCAGCAGGGGATCCCTCCACGTGGCGCCCGCATCCACTGCCAACTCGCCGCCCGCGCGGCCGAGAAGGCGCGGTCCACAATTCCGGCGAGCGCCGCCTGCCTCTCGGATGACACCGCCCTCACCAGCAGAGGTCACCGCCTCAAACCCTAGGCCCGGGCCGGACGGATCTGGCGGAGCGCGAGAAGCTCCCCGCCGCCACCTTCCTTGGCTGCGCCCAGGGCCTGCCCGGCGCTAGCCTCTGGCAGCGGCGAGGAAAGGAGGAGCGTGGTGACGACGAGGGGCGGCGGCGCGAGATCGCCCCCGTGTCGCCCTAGCGGGGCGACGCGGGGGTACGGAGGGTACGGGATGGTGAAATGAAAATATTATGGGCAACCAAAAGCAGTAAGATTCCAATATGTCTTGTTAGTTGTTGCTCAATCATATAGGTGCATTCATGCTTGCAAGTCTGATGAAACTAGACATAAAGTTTTATGTTATGGTGATTAAGGGGCGCAACAACTATAATAGGGTGTAAGCAACCCCAGAGCGTCACGATTTTGCAAATAAGCTATCAGCCGGCACCACATCCGCAAAACCTCCACCCAAACTAGCTGGCCGGGGTCCTCTAATTAACTCGGTGTGCAAATTACATGCAAAAAGTTTTATGTTATGGTGATTAAGGTGAACCAAAGGTGATAATTTACGTTTATATTGACCATATTGCGCCACCGAGAGAACAAATCTGAGCAACGGATTCATACATGAAAAATAAAGTTTGCCTTCACATACGTCGAATGAAATGGCTAAGCCCAAGGTGTTTTACCCGCGTAATCTAATCAAGATCCCCTCGCACCTACGCAAATCTCAACGCGAAGAAGCTCCCAGGCGACTTAGGTTTAGCAAAATTAAATAAAATATAGTAGTATTTCTAGACAAACAGAGAAAAAAATGCTTGCATTTCTACCCACCTGCAGCTACCGTTCCACCACTTAATTGACGTCTAAACGATAATATGTGTGTGTGTTTGATTTTGCGCACGTGCCTATCCTACACCAGAAGAACCCTTCCAAAAAAGATGAAAACAACATGACCAAGAAGAAAGGACATCCCTGTCACTCAATAAGTCAACAGATCGTGGATGGTGGAGTGGGGATACGTAGAATGCAAGAAACCAAAACTAAGATCTTCCGAGTCAAACGCACTTACACTGTTACACACAGGTACCCAAAAAAAGTACTATATGCACTAGACCCGCTCCGATCGTGTCGTGGCGGAGCCATGTGCGGTATGCACATTTAGCAGCACCAAAAATGTTGAATAAGAAAAAACTCCACCTCTGATCAAGCCATCGATGACCGGTACACTCAGGTTCGATTTCACACGCGAACCACATTACCTGAGCGTCACGATTTTCATTATATCAAAAGGAAGATTCTTTTTAAGTACATCATACTATAATATTTATGAAAAGGCCTTCATGACTAGCTTTATTAATGTTATGGCATATTTTTTTTAATGGTTTTGATGATTGATAATAATGCATTTTGCGTATTAACCATGTGCATTGAGCATTTTAGATATTATTACATATGGCACAAGACGGTTTATTCCCGTCGGTGTGATATAGAGTGAAGACGGTTGTTTCTGGCGTTTCTTTTTGGGCAGATTTGAGTCGTACGAAAACCGTACTATTAAGAGGGGTGCCATTTTAAAAAGGTTTGGTTGGATTACCACGTACACATTTCTTTTGCACCCACATAACCCTTCCCGCATCTTTGGAGTGCCTACGTTTTCTGCCTTAGGCTATTTTGAAGCACTTTGGAGCGGTACTTCTGCAGTCCAGTGTTGCAGGCACTATCGTTTTTTTAGCTACTGTGGTCTTTATCGCATTTACGGTAGTTGGGCAGTAGTACAACTCCAGCGGTACTACGATGCTAGTACTACCTCGCTACCGTAGATTCTCTGTAGCCCTGAGGATTTAGCGGTAGTAGGGTGGTAGTACCGCTTGTGCGGTACTTCCCATTTTCTACTACTGCACTCACTTCCGCTTATAGAAGTGCTTATGTAACCCGTTTTCATTGTGGTGAAGCTTCATGGTGGTGTTGGGAGACTCCAATTAAGTTGTGAGAGAGAGCCTCAACCTTGTTTGTAAAGGTTCGGTCGCCGTTTTCAAGGGCACCACTAGTGGAACCACGACATCTTGCAATGTGCGAGTGCGTGAGGAGAATACAGTGGCCCTAGTGGCTTCTTGGGGAGCATTGTGTCTCAACACCGTTCCAACAGAGACGTACCTCCTTCTAAAAGGAGGGATTTTGGTAACACATCCTCGTCTCCATCGACTCCACTTATGGTTACTTCTTACCTTTACTTTGTGCAAGCTTATACTGTGTTTATATCTTGTGCTTGCTTGTGAGCTTGTTGTTGTACTAGTCATATAGGTTGTCCACCTAGTTGCATATCAAGACAACCAATTTTGTTGTTAAGCCTAAATTGTTTAAAAGAGCTAAAATTGGTAGTTGCCTATTCAGCCTCCCTCCTCCCTCTAGTCAACCATATCGATTCTTTCAATTAACTTAAATAATAGTTACATCGCCCGCTAAGAAACTCAAATAAAGCTAGGTGGTGTGTGTGTGTAGTTAATATGGAAAGACTCGGATTTTGGATTAAGGACAGTTTGGTAATTTTCTATTGGAACACATTTCCCTTCCATGTTTTAATCTTAATGACTGTAATTAATTAAAGACATCAATATACATCCGACGTTCTTAGGGAGGAAATCCCAGCAAACGATCGTTTCCCGGGAAGGAACGTTTCCATTTGCTCCAAAGAACCACACACAGTGAATGCGGCTAGAAGAGAGGAAGGGTAGCCCCGACGCCCTCCAGGAAGGTCTGGCGGCACACTCGGGCATCACCGCGTCGGTGTCGACTAGACCGGCGGGGATTTCTCCCATTCCCAACCTCCACCTCGGGCACTTTGGAGCTCGCCACCAAACTGTCCACCACCCTGCACCAACACGATCTTGAAGCTTCCCGCGCTGTCTCACCACGGCACCGTGAAGGAGGCATGCACAATGAAGAAGAGGAGTCGGGACTAGGGGCAGCAGCACCATCGGCACGCGGGAGGGCCCAACCTCCACCGTCAACAATGGTAACCGACTAGACGCGACAGCAGAAGCATACCAAGCCTGTGGGCTCACAGGCCCGGTCGGGCCCTCAGATGCCCGTAAAGCTCCTGTCATCGCAGTGAAGAAGGCACGCTGTCGGCGCTGCCACCCCCTGTCTGAGCTCCTCCTCCTCCTCGCCATGCAGAAGACGTCGAAGTCGCGCCGGGAGCCGACCCGCTAGGACCCAGATGGGCCTCGGAGGGGCTAAATCTGTGCCGGGGGCGCGCCACCGGCCATCCCACGCCACCACGCCACCAAGAAGAAGCACTGCCACCTCACCCGCCGTCGCCAGGCTGCCGCCAAGCCGAGCATCACCGATGCCGTCCCCTGCCCCGAGAAGTAGAGACAGGCGCAGGGGTACAGGAAGTCCTGCCATTGCCAACACCACCCGGGTCAGTGGGGGAGGAGGGAGGCCGGAAGGGGAGGGACGCGCGCCGCCTTCCAGGGAGGCGGCACAAGGGCGGGATCGGGAGGGGAGAGAGGGGGCGGGGGCCAACAAGCAAACCTTCTTCTATACATACGATGCTTCATGTACGACTCCTATCCGACACATAAATTAAGTCGTGCATGCATTGGTGGAGCTTAGTTCAATGCTGCAGGGGCCAATGGTCATCGCCCTCGCCCCAAGTTTGGGTAAATAAGCGAATAATATTTTTCTAGGACAACATAGATTAGAAAATAATTGTATGGTTGGGCCCGTCAAAAGTTCATAATCCCTAATTGCCCCCCATTTTTTTGAAAAGGGGGGACACCCCGGCCTCTGCATCAGAACGATGCATACGGCCACATATATAAATAAAAATGAGGTTCAACAAGGTCTTAATGTCACAAAGCAAAATAGAAAACGGCAAGCTCATACAGAGCTACAACGCCAAGAACAAAACTCCCAAAAGTCACAACCGGCTGGCATAACAAAAGATAGGAAAACTAATTGCCTATCATATTACATGACCGCCATCCAAACCGGTTGAAGATATCCTGCGCTACCATCTCTCACCAAACAGATCCAGTAACCAAACGCTCCCTGGCCTCTGTCGGAGTGAGTAAGGACCACATATGGATCAGCGCAGTAGTTCGGAATAAAACCTGCAAAAAATGAATAGTTGTTGTTCTGTTAAAAGCCAAATCATTTCTGCAGTTCCAAATTGCCCATAACAACGCGCATACTCCTACACGAATGCGTCTAGCTATTTCGGACTCTATCCCAACATGCCACGTTCCAAATAACGTACCGACCGAATTCGGAGGAGTAATGTTAAAGGCAATTTGCGCGGTGCGCCACAAGACTCTCACCAACGGGCAATCAAAGAAGAGGTGCTTGATATTCTCGTCCCGATCACAGAAACTACACCTAGTAGATCCTGTCCAGTTGCGCTTAATCAAATTTTCCTTTGTTAAAATTACTTGTTTATGCACAAACCACATAAACACTTTAATCTTCAAAGGGACTTTGACTTTCCAAACATGTTTGGAACTGGGAATAACACTAGAGTTGATGACATCGATATACATCGACTTGACCGTGAAGTCTCCAGACCTAGTAAGCTTCCAACGCAACTGATCGGGCTGATGAGTTAGCTGAACCTCCATCAGTCTACTCACCCGATGAAGCCATGTTTCCCACCGGTCACCAACAAGCACCCTCCGAAATTGAATATTAAGAGGGATGGACTACATAATCGTTGCAACACGAGCATCACGAAGCTGAACAATACGATACAGGGACGGATACTGGAGCGCCAACGACGTTTCACCAAGCCATGTATCCTCCCAGAAGCGAGTGGTGTTGCCATCACCGACAATAAACTTTGTTCTATGAAAGAAAGTAGCTTTGACTCTCATAAGCCCTTCCAAAACGGCGAGTCAGTTGGCCTCACTGTCACCTGGGACAAAGTTTTGGACTGCAGATACTTACTACAAAGAATCTACGCCCAAGTTGCCTCAGTTTCAACTGACAACTTAAAAAGCCACTTGCTGAGGAGACATCTGTTCTTGACTTCAAGATTCTCAATACCAAGGCTCCCCTGGTCCTTTGGTCGACAGATGATATCCCACTTGGTGAGTTGGTATTTTCTTTTTAGTTCATCACTCTGCCAGGAGAATCGGGATCGATAGAAGTCCAGTCTTTTCCTAACTCCAACTGGGACTTCAAAGAAGGATAAGAGAAACATTGGCATGCTCGTGAGCACCGAATTAATAAGAATCAATCGGCCTCCATATGACATAAGTATTCCTTTCCAGCAACTCAGTTTCTTCTCAAACTGATTCTCGATGCACTTCCACTCACTGTTAGATAGCTTATGATGGTGAATGGGTATTCCTAGGTACGGAAAAGGTAAAGCCCCCAATTCACACCCAAAAAATTGCCTATAAGCCTCTTGTTCATACTTGGCTCTACCAAAGCAGAACAACTTGCTTTTATGAAAGTTAATCTTCAATCCCGTCAATTGCTCGAATAAGCATAGCACCAACTTCATATTTCTCGCTTTTGCCAAGTCGTGCTCCATAAAGATGATTGTATCATCAGCGTACTGCAGGATGGACACACCACCATCAACTAGATGAGGCACCAAGCCACCCACTTGACCGGCCTCCTTTTCCCTACCTATCAGGATTGCCAACATATCAACCACAATGTTGAACAAGATAGGAGACATGGGGTCACCTTGTCTCAGGCCCTTGTGTGTCTGGAAATAATGACCTATATCGTCAGTCACTTTAATTCCAAAACTCCCTTTTTGCGTGAAAGATTCTACCTGGCGTCGCCAAGTTTCATCAAAACCCTTCATGCGTAAGGCCTGTTGAAGGAACGGCCATTTGACCTTATCATACGCCTTCTCGAAATCCACCTTGAAAACAACTCCATCAAGTTTTTTCATGTGGATCTCATGGAGCGTTTCATGAAGGACCACAACCCCTTCGAGGATGTTCCTATCCGGCATGAAAGCAGTTTGAGTAGGCTGCACCACATCATGCGCAATCTGTGTGAGCCTAATCGTCCCGACCTTGGTAAAGATTTTGAAACTAATATTTAGAAGACAGATGGGCCTGAATTGCTCAATTCTCACAGCCTCTGTTTTCTTAGGAAGCAGGGTTATCGTCCCAAAATTGAGTTGAAAGAGCTGAAGCTGTCCCGAGAACAAATCATGGAACATCGGCAACAGGTCCCCTTTAATAATATGCCAGCACTTCTTATAAAACTCAGCCGGGAATCCATCCCGGCCGGGAGCTTTATTATTTTTCATCTGCGATATGGCCTTGAACACCTCCTTTTCAGAAAAAGGAGCAGTTAAAATCTCATTCTCAATAGTAGTAAGTTGAGGCACGTCCTCAACCCTAGACTCATCCAGAGACACACAGTTAACCTCTGGGGGTCCAAACAACTGCTTGTAATACTCAGTGATGTAAAGTTTTAGGTTCTCCTGACCAATAATCGTTCCTTCATCTTGTTTAAGCTGAAAGATCCTCTTCTTCATGTGTTTGCCATTGGCGATCATGTGAAAGAATTGAGTGTCCGCGTCCCCCTGGACCACTCTTCAGACTTTTGCCCGCAGAGCCCACTTTAATTCTTCTTCACAAAGAAGTTCTTTCAGCCTCATCTCAATGTCAAGCTTGGCATGGAGCTCTGCGGCTGGCAGAATCGTGGTTTCTGCTTTTACATCTAAGGAGTGAATAAGGTTAAGGAGCCGTTCCTTTTCAACCTTATAAACCCCGCTAAGATGCTTAGCCCACCCACATAGGAAACTTCTCAGGTGTCTAATTTTATTCTGCCAGCGCTCAAGCGCAGTTCTACCTCCTGCATCCTTAGCCCACTCTCTGGATAAGAGATCAAGGAAGGCTTCTCTCTCAAACCGAGCCAGCTCAAACGAGAATAAGTTCTTGTTTCCCGGGTGGGAGGCCTCACCTGAATCCAGAAATAAAGGTGTGTGGTCAGAAATACCCTGAGAGAGAGCCTGAACTTGTTGTGTTTCGTAGTAATTTCAAAAAATTTCCTACGCGCACACAGGATCATGTGATGCATAGCAACGAGAGGAGAGTGTTGTCTACGTACCCAACGCAGACCGACTGCGGAAGCGATGACACGACGTAGAGGAAGTAGTCGTACGTCTTCACGATCCAACCGATCAAGCACCGAAACTACGGCACCTCCGAGTTCGAGCACACGTTCAGCTCGATGACGATCCCCGGACTCCGATCCAGCAAAGTGTCGGGGAAGAGTTTCGTCAGCACGACGGCGTGGTGACGATCTTGATGGAATACAGCAGCAGGGCTTCGCCTAAACTCCGCTACAGTATTATCGAGGAATATGGTGGCAGGGGGCACCGCACACGGCTAAGGAATCGATCACGTGGATCAACTTGTGTCAACTTGTGTGTTTAGAGGTGCCCCTGCCTCCGTATATAAAGGAGGAGAGGAGGGGAGGCTGGCCGGCCAAGGGGGGGAGGCGCAGGAGAGTCCTACTCCCTCTGGGAGTAGGATTCCCCCTCCAATCCTAGTCCAACTAGGATTCCTTGGAGGGGAAAAGAGGAGGAGGGGGCCGGCCACCTCTCCTAGTCCTAATAGGACTAGGGGAAGGGGGTGGCGCGCAGCCCATCTAGGGCAGCCCCTTCTCTTTTCCACTAAGGCCCACTATGGCCCAAATAGCTCCCGGGGGGTTCCGGTAACCCTCTCGGTAACCCGGTAAAATCCCGATTTCACCCGGAACACTTCCGATGTCCAAACATAGACTTCCAATATATCAATCTTTACGTCTCGACCATTTCGAGACTCCTCGTCATGTCCGTGATCACATCCGGGACTCCGAACAACCTTCGGTACATCAAAATGCATAAACTCATAATATAACTGTCATCGTAACCTTAAGCGTGCGGACCCTACGGGTTCGAGAACAATGTAGACATGACCGAGACACGTCTCCGGTCAATAACCAATAGCGGGACCTGGATGCCCATATTGGCTCCTACATATTCTACGAAGATCTTTATCGGTCAGACCGCATAACAACATACGTTGTTCCCTTTGTCATCGGTATGTTACTTGCCCGAGATTCGATCGTCGGTATCCAATACCTAGTTCAATCTCGTTACCGGCAAGTCTCTTTACTCGTTCCGTAATACATCATCTCACAACTAACATATTAGTTGTAATTCTTGCAAGGCTTATGTGATGTGTATTACCGAGAGGGCCTAGAGATACCTCTCCGACAATCGGAGTGACAAATCCTAATCTCGAAATACGCCAACCCAACATCGACCATTGGAGACACCTGTAGTACTCCTTTATAATCACCCAGTTACGTTGTGACGTTTGGTAGTACCCAAAGTGTTCCTCCGGTAAACGGGAGTTGCATAATCTCATAGTCATAGGAACATGTATAAGTCATGAAGAAAGCAATAGCAACATACTAAACGATCGGGTGCTAAGCTAATGGAATGGGTCATGTCAATCAGATCATTCTACTAATGATGTGACCTCGTTAATCAAATAACAACTCATTTGTTCATGGTTAGGAAACATAACCATCTTTGATTAACGAGCTAGTCAAGTAGAGGCATACTAGTGACACTCTGTTTGTCTATGTATTCACACATGTATTATGTTTCCGGTAAATACAATTCTAGCATGAATAATAAACATTTATCATGATTATAAGGAAATAAATAATAACTTTATTATTGCCTCTAGGGCATATTTCCTTCAGTCTCCCACTTGCACTAGAGTCAATAATCTAGATTACACTGTAATGAATCTAACACCCATGGAGCTTTGGTGCTGATCATGTTTTGCTCGTGGAAGAGGCTTAGTCAACGGGTCTGCAACATTCAGATCCGTATGTATCTTGCAAATCTCTATGTCTCCCACCTGGACTAGATCCCGGATGGAGTTGAAGCGTCTCTTGATGTGTTTGGTCCTTTTGTGAAATCTGGATTCCTTTCCCAAGGCAATTGCACCAGTATTGTCACAAAAGATTTTCATTGGACCCGATGCACTAGGTATGACACCTAGATCGGATATGAACTCCTTCATCCAGACTCCTTCATTTGCTGCTTCCGAAGCAGCTATGTATTCCGCTTCACATGTAGATCCTGCTACGACGCTTTGTTTAGAACTGCACCAACTGACAGCTCCACCGTTTAATGTAAACACGTATCCGGTTTGCGATTTAGAATCGTCCGGATCAGTGTCAAAGCTTGCATCAACGTAACCTTTTACGATGAGCTCTTTGTCACTTCCATATACGAGAAACATATCCTTAGTCCTTTTCAGGTATTTCAGGATGTTCTTGACCGCTGTCCAGTGATCCATTCCTGGATTACTTTGGTACCTCCCTGCTAAACTTATAGCAAGGCACACATCAGGTCTGGTACACAGCATTGCATACATGATAGAGCCTATGGCTGATGCATAGGGAACATCTTTCATATTCTCTCTATCTTCTACAGTGGTCGGGCATTGAGTCTTACTCAATTTCACACCTTGTAACACAGGCAAGAACCCTTTCTTCGCTTGATCCATTTTGAACTTCTTCAAAATTTTGTCAAGGTATGTGCTTTGTGAAAGTCCAATTAAGCGTCTTGATCTATCTCTATAGATCTTAATGCCTAATATGTAAGCAGCTTCACCGAGGTCTTTCATTGAAAAACTTTTATTCAAGTATCCCTTTATGCTATCCAGAAATTCTATATCATTTCCAATCAGTAATATGTCATCCACATATAATATCAGAAATGCTACAGAGCTCCCACTCACTTTCTTGTAAATACAGGCTTCTCCGAAAGTCTGTATAAAACCAAATGCTTTGATCACACTATCAAAACGTTTATTCCAACTCTGAGAGGCTTGCACCAGTCCATAAATGGATCGCTGGAGCTTGCACACTTTGTTAGCTCCCTTTGGATCGACAAAACCTTCCGGTTGCATCATATACAACTCTTCTTCCAGAAATCCATTCAGGAATGCAGTTTTGACATCCATCTGCCAAATTTCATAATCATAAAATGCGGCAATTGCTAACATGATTCGGACAGACTTTTAAGCATCGATACGAGTAAGAAAATCTCATCGTATTCAACACCTTGAACTTTGTCAAAAACCTTTTTCGACAAGTCTAGCTTTGTAGATAGTAACACTACTATCAACGTCCGTCTTCCTCTTGAAGATCCATTTATTCTTAATGACTCACCGATCATCAGGCAAGTCAATCAAAGTCTACACTTTGTTCTCATACATGGATCATATCTCAGATTTCATGGCCTCAAGCCATTTCGTGGAATCTGGGCTCACCATCGCTTCTTCATAGTTCGTAGGTTCATCATGATCTAGTAGCATGACCTCCAGAACAGGATTACCGTACCACTCTGGTGTGGATCTTACTCTGGTTGATCTACGCGGTTCAGTAGTATCTTGATCTGAAGTTTCATGATCATTATCATTGGCTTCCTCACTAACTGGTGTAGGTGTCACTGAAACAGTTTTCTGTGATGAACTACTTTCCAGTAAGGGAGCAGGTACAGTTACCTCGTCAAGTTCTACTTTCCTCCCACTCACTTCTTTCGAGAGAAACTCCTTCTCTAGAAATGATCCATTCTTAGCAACGAATGTTTTTCCTTCGGATCTGTGATAGAAGGTGTACCCAACAGTTTCCTTTGGGTATCCTATGAAGACACATTTCTCCGATTTGGGTTCGAGCTTATCAGGTTGAAGCTTTTTCACATAAGCATCGCAGCCCCAAACTTTAAGAAACGACAACTTTGGTTTCTTGCCAAACCACAGTTCATAAGGCGTCGTCTCAACGGATTTTGATGGTGCCCTATTTAACGTGAATGCGGCCGTCTCTAAAGCATATCCCCAAAATGATAGCGGTAAATCAGTAAGAGACATCATAGATCGCACCATATCTAGTAAAGTACGATTACGACGTTCGGACACACCATTACGCTGTGGTGTTCCGGGTGGCGTGAGTTGCAAAACTATTCCACAGTTTTTCAAATGTACACCAAACTCGTAACTCAAATATTCTCCTCCACGATCAGATCGTAGAAACTTTATTTTCTTGTTACGATGATTTTCAACTTCACTCTGAAATTCTTTGAACTTTTCAAATGTTTCATACTTATGTTTCATTAAGTAAATATACCCATATCTGCTTAAATCATCTGTGAAGGTGAGAAAATAACGATATCCGCCACGAGCCTCAATATTCATAGGGCCACATACATCGGTATGTATGATTTCCAACAAATCTGTTGCTCTCTCCATAGTACCGGAGAACGGTGTTTTAGTCATCTTGCCCATGAGGCACGGTTCGCAAGTACCAAGTGATTCATAATCAAGTGGTTCCAAAAGTCCATCGGTATGGAGTTTCTTCATGCGCTTTATACCGATATGACCTAAACGACAGTGCCACAAATAAGTTGCACTTTCATTATCAACTCTGCATCTTTTGGTTTCAACATTATGAATATGTGTATTACTACTATCGAGATTCAATAAAAATAGACCACTCTTCAAGGGTGCATGACCATAAAAGATATTACTCATATAAATAGAACAACCATTATTCTCTGATTTAAATGAATAACCGTCTCGCATTAAACAAGATCCAGATATAATGTTCATGCTCAACGCTGGCACCAAATAACAATTACTTAGGTCTAATATTAATCCCGAAGGTAGATGTAGAGGTAGCGTGCCGACTGCGATCACATCGACTTTGGAACCGTTTCCCACGCGCATCGTCACCTCGTCCTTTGCCAGTGCCCGCTTATTCTGTAGTCCCTGTTTCGAGTTGCAAATATTAGCAACAGAACCAGTATCAAATACCCAGGTGCTACTGCGAGCTCTAGTAAGGTACACATCAATAACATGTATATCACATATACCTTTGTTCACCTTGCCATCCTTTTTATCCGCCAAATACTTGGGGCAGTTCCGTTTCCAGTGACCAGTCTGCTTGCAGTAGAAGCACTCAGTTTCAGGCTTAGGTCCAGACTTAGGTTTCTTTTCTTGAGCAGCAACTTGCTTGCCGTTCTTCTTGAAGTTCCCCTTTTTCTTCCCTTTGCCCTTTTTCTTGAAACTAGTGGTCTTGTTAACCATCAACACTTGATGCTCCTTCTTGATTTCTACCTCCGCAGCTTTCAGCATTGCGAAGAGCTCGGGAATAGTCTTGTTCATCCCTTGCATATTATAGTTCATTACGAAGCTCTTGTAGCTTGGTGGCAGTGATTGGAGAATTCTGTCGATGACGCAATCATCCGGAAGATTAACTCCCAATTGAATCAAGTGATTATTATACCCAGACATTTTGAGTATATGCTCACTGACAGAACTGTTCTCCTCCATCTTGCAGCTATAGAACTTATTGGAGACTTCATATCTCTCAATCCGGGCATTTGCTTGAAATATTAACTTCAACTCCTGGAACATCTTATATGCTCCATGACATTCAAAACGTCGTTGAAGTCCCGATTCTAAGCCGTAAAGCATGGCACACTGAACTATCGAGTAGTCATCAGCTTTGCTCTGCCAGACGTTCATAACATCTGGCGTTGCTCCAGCAGCAGGCCTGGCACCCAGCGGTGCTTCCAGGACGTAATTCTTCTGTGCAGCAATGAGGATAATCCTCAAGTTACGGACCCAGTCCGTGTAATTGCTACCATCATCTTTCAATTTTGCTTTCTCAAGGAACGCATTAAAATTCAACGGAACAACAGCACGAGCCATCTATCTACAATCAACATAAACAAGCAAGATACTATCAGGTACTAAGTTCATGATAAATTTAAGTTCAATTAATCATATTACTTAAGAACTCCCACTTAGATAGACATCCCTCTAATCCTCTAAGTGATTACGTGATCCAAATCAACTAAACCATAACCGATCATCACGTGAGATGGAGTAGTTTTCAATGGTGAACATCGTTATGTTGATCATATCTACTATATGATTCACACTCGACCTTTCGGTCTCCGTGTTCCGAGGCCATATCTGCATATGCTAGGCTCGTCAAGTTTAACCTGAGTATTCTGCGTGTGCAAAAACTGGCTTGCACCCGTTGTAGATGGACGTAGAGCTTATCACACCCGATCATCACGTGGTGTCTGGGCACGACGAACTTTGGCAACGGTGCATACTCAGGGAGAACACTTCTTGATAATTTAATGAGAGATCATCTTATAATGCTACCGTCAATCAAAGCAAGATAAGATGCATAAAAAGATAAACATCACATGCAATCAATATAAGTGATATGATATGGCCATCATCATCTCGTGCTTGTGATCTCCATCTCCGAAGCACCGTCATGATCACCATCGTCACCGGCGCGACACCTTGATCTCCATCGTAGCATCATTGTCGTCTCGCCAATCTTATGCTTTCACGACTATCACTACCGTTTAGTAATAAAGTTAAGCATTACATCGCGATTGCATTGCATACAATAAAGCGACAACCATATGGCTCCTGCCAGTTGCCGATAACTTGGTTACAAAACATGATCATCTCATACAATAAAATTCAGCATCATGTCTTGACCATATCACATCACAACATGCCCTGCAAAAACAAGTTAGACGTCCTCTACTTTGTTGTTGCAATTTTTTACGTGGCTGCTACGGGCTTAAGTAAGAACCAATCTCACCTACGCATCAAAACCACAACGATAGTTTGTCAAATAGACTCCGTTTTAACCTTCGCAAGGACCGGGCGTAGCCATACTTGGTTCAACTAAAGTTGGAGAGACAGTCGCCCGCAAGCCATCTCTGTGCAAAGCACGTCGAGGGAACCGGTCTCGCGTAAGCGTACGCGTAAGGTTGGTCTGGGTCGTCTCGTCCAACAATACCGCCGAACCAAAATATGACATGCTGGTAGGCAGTATGACTTGTATCGTCCACAACTCACTTGTGTTCTACTCGTGCATATAACATCAACATCAATAACCTGGCTCTGATACCACTGTTGGGTTTCGTAGTAATTTCAAAAAATTTCCTACGCGCACACAGGATCATGTGATGCATAGCAACGAGAGGAGAGTGTTGTCTACGTACCCAACGCAGACCGACTACGGAAGCGATGACACGACGTAGAGGAAGTAGTCGTACGTCTTCACGATCCAACCGATCAAGCACCGAAACTACGGCACCTCCGAGTTCGAGCACACGTTCAGCTCGATGACGATCCCCGGACTCCGATCCAGCAAAGTGTCGGGGAAGAGTTTCGTCAGCACGACGGCGTGGTGACGATCTTGATGGAATACAGCAGCAGGGCTTCGCCTAAACTCCGCTACAGTATTATCGAGGAATATGGTGGCAGGGGGCACCGCACACGGCTAAGGAATCGATCACGTGGATCAACTTGTGTCAACTTGTGTGTTTAGAGGTGCCCCTGCCTCCGTATATAAAGGAGGAGAGGAGGGGAGGCTGGCCGGCCAAGGGGGGGAGGCGCAGGAGAGTCCTACTCCCTCTGGGAGTAGGATTCCCCCTCCAATCCTAGTCCAACTAGGATTCCTTGGAGGGGAAAAGAGGAGGAGGGGGCCGGCCACCTCTCCTAGTCCTAATAGGACTAGGGGAAGGGGGTGGCGCGCAGCCCATCTAGGGCAGCCCCTTCTCTTTTCCACTAAGGCCCACTATGGCCCAAATAGCTCCCGGGGGGTTCCGGTAACCCTCTCGGTAACCCGGTAAAATCCCGATTTCACCCGGAACACTTCCGATGTCCAAACATAGACTTCCAATATATCAATCTTTATGTCTCGACCATTTCGAGACTCCTCGTCATGTCCGTGATCACATCCGGGACTCCGAACAACCTTCGGTACATCAAAATGCATAAACTCATAATATAACTGTCATCGTAACCTTAAGCGTGCGGACCCTACGGGTTCGAGAACAATGTAGACATGACCGAGACACGTCTCCGGTCAATAACCAATAGCGGGACCTGGATGCCATATTGGCTCCTACATATTCTACGAAGATCTTTATCGGTCAGACCGCATAACAACATACGTTGTTCCCTTTGTCATCGGTATGTTACTTGCCCGAGATTCGATCGTCGGTATCCAATACCTAGTTCAAGCTCGTTACCGGCAAGTCTCTTTACTCGTTCCGTAATACATCATCTCACAACTAACATATTAGTTGTAATGCTTGCAAGGCTTATGTGATGTGTATTACCGAGAGGGCCCAGAGATACCTCTCCGACAATCGGAGTGACAAATCCTAATCTCGAAATACGCCAACCCAACATCGACCATTGGAGACACCTGTAGTACTCCTTTATAATCACCCAGTTACGTTGTGACGTTTGGTAGTACCCAAAGTGTTCCTCCGGTAAACGGGAGTTGCATAATCTCATAGTCATAGGAACATGTATAAGTCATGAAGAAAGCAATAGCAACATACTAAACGATCGGGTGCTAAGCTAATGGAATGGGTCATGTCAATCAGATCATTCTACTAATGATGTGACCTCGTTAATCAAATAACAACTCATTTGTTCATGGTTAGGAAACATAACCATCTTTGATTAACGAGCTAGTCAAGTAGAGGCATACTAGTGACACTCTGTTTGTCTATGTATTCACACATGTATTATGTTTCCGGTAAATACAATTCTAGCATGAATAATAAACATTTATCATGATTATAAGGAAATAAATAATAACTTTATTATTGCCTCTAGGGCATATTTCCTTCAGAACTGTGACGAAGGGAAACTTCTGTTCCCATTCCATACTTGCCAGAACACAATCCAGCTTTTCAAACGTTGGAATCAGCATCGCGTTGGCCCAGGTAAATTTTCTGCCCGAAAGCTCTATCTCTCTCAGATCCAAGCTTTCAATGATGGTATTGAACATGAATGACCATCTGCCGTCAAAATTATCATTGTTCTTCTCCTCTCGCCTCCTTATAATGTTGAAATCACCTCCCACCAGGATAGGCAGTTGCTCAGAGCCGCAAATCCTAACCAGATCCGATAAGAACTCCGGTTTTTGTTCGGGATGTGCGGCACCATATACCGCCACCAAAGCCCAGTTAAACCCATCTGCCTTCGACCTCACCCTAAACTTAACTGCAAAATCTCCCATGACCACACTTCGGACTTCTAGGGACTCGCATATAACCCCGAGTAAGATCCCACCTGATCTTCGTCGCGGTGGCATACAGTGCTAGTCAAAATCAATACCGCCCGATAAGGTATTGAGAAATTGTGGCGAAAAGTTATCTCTGCCAGTCTCCGATAATGCGATAAAGTCCAATCTATGCTCTAGAGATGTCTCCGCAAGAAACCTTCTTTTAGCCAAGTCTTTTAGACCTCTGCTATTCCAAAAGATTCATTTCATATCTCATCATGGAATTTTTTAGCCGTCCGGATCTGAGCACTCCTACGCACTGCGGAATCCGGGTATATCTTCTGCTTCCATTTGCGTTTAGGGTTGATCTTACTCTCCAGCTGGTCCTCACAACCAGGCTCAGAAGCACTAACCACAACATTCGCCACACCCTCATCCTCCTCCTCAGGCTCAGGAAGAGGAGGAGCAAGATCCGCACAAAAATTATCGAGCACCCTAACCCCCAAAGCATCAACATCAGAATCATTCATGGGTTTAACCGCCGCTAAGTTGCGAATCAGCTCTAAGGCCCGCTCTGCCTCTAAGTCCAGCATATCATTAACAGAAGTTGAAATTTCACTATCATTACTACCTAGTGAGATTCCTATCTGGTTTGCATTATTAATAATCTCATCATTAGAGAAATGCAAAATGGAATTTGAAACATAGACCGACATACCAGTAGTGACATCAACGTCACGAAGCTTGGCCGCCCTCACAGCGCACCGCTGCTGAATGTCGTCCACCTCTGGATGATCCTGGAGACGGCTGCTGAGTCGTCGCCCCTCCGAGACCGGGTCCGAAATACCATCGAACGCAATCACCTCCTCCCGAGTGGCCCTGCTCGTTGTGAGGCCTCCTGCCTCACCCCGAACACGCATCCGGTCGTCCTCCATCGACGATCCAGCTGGACCACCGGAAAGTGAAGGGGCGCTCAACGGCACTGGCGACGTCTGTCGCGCCCCACCACAGAGAGACTGTGCCAAACCGGGAGATGGCGGATCCTGGGCCACCTGCCCGAGCTCCCCATCCACCCCAGTCCTCCGGCCATCAGGAGACACCGGCGCCCCAGGAAGGCTGTCCTCCCTGGGCGCCCCAAGAGGATGGGGCCCCGAGGCCACCTGCCCCGAGCCCCCTCCGGAAAGCTGAACCCGCCCAATTGAACCTTGTCAAGCTTCGCCGCTGTGTCCATGGGATGTAACCAACGTCCAACACACTATAGGATATTAAATCATACTCCCTCCGTTTCAAAATAGATGACTCAATCTTATACTAATTTTAGTATAAAGTTAGGTCATCTATTTTAAAACGGAAGGAGTATGTATGTACATCAATCGAACTTGTCAATGTCGTACATGTAGTAATTCCGGTCCGAAATTTGCCATCCGCTAGCTGCACTGTCGGATAAGTACCGAACTTTAAACGGCGTATGCTCATTCGGCGGGTATGATCTCCCCCGCTGGCCATGGTCGCGGGAGGTGTGTTTGTGAGCACATGGTTAATAATACAGCCAAGGATGGGCTATAAGGAGTTGTCATGTCATCTATAGCCAACATTGTAGCCAGCATGTACAATAGTAAGTTCTATATGTGTATAACTTCATTAGTAGTTGGTCCACCTTATACCTCACAAAGCGTCTTTGGTCTCGTACTAGAGCCGGCTACTAATCAAGAGCCTGTTTCTATTCTTTCTTTTCTTCTCTCTTCTTCAACTAAGTAAAAATATAATATTCTAGTTCTTATATCCTGTTTATGTCACCTTATTGTACTTGCTCTGACTGTCAACCACTGCACCGCGCGTCATCGATTGGAGAGGGGGAGACCGGTGAGGCTAGGCTAGCTGCCTCACTGTCGCTAAAACTACTAGCATGTACTAGGCGCCCATGTGCGACGTAGCTAGCCACACATTACATCTGCGCCGTCCTTTTTACACATGCCGTATTTTTCCTTGCACGTACTGCACGGCGATGGGCGACGGCTCAGCACATGTGCCCGTAGGCATGCGTGCCTCTGCACATACGGCTGCCATGGCTACAGTACAGTACGAACACGCACAAAAAATTACAAAAGGAGAAGGCGAGGTACGGGCGTCAGAGAGTGGGCAGGGCAGGGCGCCAGGGCGGGCATGCATGGGCTCCTGCCGCCGTGTCTTTTCTCTTCCTTCTATCCTTCCATTGGCGGGCTTTCGCACCGCGGTGGGCGAGGGGGGGAAGGGGAAGGCAGGAGGGCTAGCTAGGCGCCAGCGACGGTTCGCTCCCGGCAGGGAAAGGCCGGCGCCGGCCGGCATGTGGCGCCATCCGGATGTGTTTGGCCGCATGCAAACAACGCGATCCATCGACCGTCATGGACTGCAGCCAGAACGAGCTCCTCTCACCGACCGGCTGGGAGTTGCATCAGCGCCACATGACATGAGTATTTGGCACGGGTCACGTTCTGGCTATGGCATGGCACACGGCCATCTGTGTGACCATGAACGTTTTTACGTAGTTGACGCTGTGCAGTGAGATTGTAAGGGCATCTCCAACGCTGTTGACGCTGTGCAGTGAGATTGTAAGGGCATCTCCAACGCTGAGCCGTAAATTCCTTTGGTATATGTCTCTTTTTTGTGTCCGAACGGGGGGAGCCGTTAATTACAAAGTACTCCCGCCGTCCCAAAATTTTTGTCTTAAATTTGTCTAGATACGGATGTATCTAACACTAAAATGTAACTATATACATCCGTATTTAGATAGATCTAAGACAAGAATTTTGGAACGGAGGAAGTATCTGGTTGAGAGGAGAAAAAATAAGTGAAGACTATCGGTGGGATATTGTGGAATAATTGACAAAAAACTACCACATTTCACGCATCCGTCCCACAGAACTGCCACATTTTGAAAATTGGCCAAAAACTCCAAATTAGTGCTAATTTCGTGACAAAAAACTACCAAGTTGAGTTGATGACCGTTTTTATGATTTTAAACTTGTTTATGACATGTGGGACCGGCAGCAAAGTCAACTCTGTTTTATTTTGCCCGTGAAGTTAACCGTTATGATAATGGGACCCACACGTCATCATCAACCTTCTTCTTCCTCCCCTCCTTCTCTGTTTGACATTTCAACAAGCATCTTATGTGCATCGGGCAGCACCACCGTGCCGACGCATCGACGCCGGTGAGCAGCGGCAGCCCGTGGCACCGGCGACCTTCCTCCTCCTCCTCATGCTCCCTGCTCCCTGTTAAGTGACAGCGCCCCTGCCTACTGATGCACTGCTGCTGCCCCGCTCCGCTAGCTCCGCCCACTACCGCGCTCGCCTGCCGACAGCGCCCATCCCCGCACCGCTAGCTCCGCCCACTGCCGCGCTCTCCTGCCGACAGCGCCCAGCCACGCCCCGCTAGCTCCACCCACTGTCGTGCTCTCGTCGTCGTTGATGCTCACCATGGCCGGAGCACCACTGCCGCCCGCGCTTGCCTTCTTTTGGCCGTGCCCGCGCCGCACCCCTGCGCCTCGCCTTGCCCCCACCGGCGCGTGCTTCGACCGCAGCCACCCGTCCGAGGACCAGCGACGCACGGGATGCTGCTCCAGATGGTGGTGTAGGGGAGCACATAAAGTGTTTGTTAAAATGTCAGACAAAGAAAGAGGAGGAAGAAGAAGAATGACATGTGGGCCTGACCTGTCATCACGGTCAACATGACAGTCAAAATAAACGGAGTTAACGATTTCCGCCACGTCAGCCCTGACAAACGGGCCCCTCCTGTCATAAACGTGTTTAAATCGTCTAAATTGGCCATTTTGTGAAAGTGGTAGTTTTTTGTCACAGAATTAGTACTAATCTGTAGTTTTTGATCAGTTTTTAAAATGTGATAGTTCTGTGGGACGGATACGTGAAATGTGGTAGTTTTTTGTCAATTACTCGATATTGTGGTATGGTGTCCGGTTGGGAGGAGAGAGATGAGAATGCAGAAAAGAAAGAAGGATGACAGAGAGGCTTTTAGTTGGTCAAGTGAATATTTGGACTCCGATATAATTTCTCATGCTTGTCTCCACTTTACCAGAAAACGGATGTCCAAATCACTACATGGACCGCTGTAGGACCGTGTTGGAGTACCAAAGTTTTGCAGATCTCCCTTAAAGATGCCTTGAGAGGCCACGCAAAAAAAAAAACTGTGCAATCCTTGGGGTGGTACGTAACTCCTATTGGCGTGTCAACCATAGGCTTAGGCTGGGGCGTAGGGCTGCGACAGTAGAGGTATTTAATTTCGATGGAGTGTGAAATAAAGAATGTTCCTGACAGGTCCATCAGTGGGCGTAGTAGTACTACGATTGTTACGATTTGATGGTGCCGGCCCAGGGATGATCGCGCCCATCAATGCCTTGCCCGTGAGCGATAACGAACTCACTGGCTGCATGCGGTCCTCAACTGAAACGCTCGAGGTCCATCGGCGTACCGGCGGGCCGCGCTACTTGCACCTGCTGCCTAGGTGAGGATAGCTAGTCCTGACGCTGTCGGGGACTTTAATGGTTATAAGCCGATCGTGCGTGATTTCTGGCAACCGTTAGGATATCTCCAACGCGGATCACCAACACGTCATTCGGACACGCTTAGGGACACTCCAAAGGGGAGACCCAAACGGACACAAAATATGTCATTTTTTGTCCATTTGAGTTGCCTCAGGATCGGTGGACATGCGCGTCCGCCCCGTGCACCCAACGCGCACTACCCATTTTGAGCCATGTGGGTGTCACACAGGGTGTTGCGTGTGAGGGGTGAGCATGTGTGTGTGCGCGCGCGTGCGCGCGAGGCGAGCTGAAGCCAAGGTACGAGCCTTTCGCTCGTTGCAATGATGGAAACAGAGCAGTCGACGGCGGGGCATGGCAAGGCGTGGGATTGCGTGGTGCTGTGTGGTGATGCACAGGGGGCGGCGAACCATGTGCTACGTCCTATGGGCGTGCGGCAAGAGCGCGGTGGGCGTGCATCAGGCAGGACCGGATCGATGCCACATGGGGTGGAAACAGGCGGGGAAGGAAGTTGGGACATGCTGAAGCTCACCATGGGCTTGTAGGACACGAAGCGGAGTTCCAGGAGGTGACGGCGTGATGACAGGGAGGCGCTGGCCGCGGTTGTTGCTCTTGGGAAGAGCAAGGTGCGACCGAGGAGATGGCTTCCGTGCACATGAGGACGAGGTCATGGGCGCGGGAGACGGCGGCGACCTGCTGCGCTACAGGTTGCATCCAATGGAAGAAGGGTGGTGATCAAGGTCAAGGTGTTGGCCACCGACAAGAGGTCTGAGGCGGCGTCAGAGCCGTGAGTCATGAACAGCCCGGTGGCCGGGCTGGAGCAGTCACCGGGGAAGCCGCCCGTGCGATGGATGCGGTGGGTGGGGAAGAGAGAGAAAGGAGGAGGTGGGATGGGTGGGTGGGCCAGGCCGGACGAGGAGAGTAACAAACGGATGTCTAGTCTGGTCCGCCTCGACCAAAATTTGACATGAAAATGAGTCGAAATGGACATATGGACTAAATGAGTCGCGCGCGTTGGGTGCTGGCGGACATATTCGAATGAAATGGGTCTCAGTGTGGAGTTGCCCTTGGCCATTTAATAGGGATCATCAAATTAAAATTGGACCGGTCCGGATGTTCGAACCTCACAGATGAGTAGCAAATCGGGCAAGCTCCACGGGAGTCTGAACGTCCGTCATATCAAAGGACCCATCAAAAGCCCGCTCGAAGCCTGTATTTTTTGAACTCCACTACAAATCTGACACTAGAATTTGTATCATGGAAAATCAAACATTTTTTGTGGCAAATCATGTTCTTGGTGGATGGAAAATTTAGTTGGCGAGCATGGCAAAATCCATCTTTATTCTTTTTTGTCAGAGAAATTATTGTGCTTACAAACTAAATTTGTTATCATTGCGCCAACATAAATTAGCATGCAGACTAAATTTGTTATCATCATGCCATTATAAATTTACATGAAACACACCAGATTTGTTATGTCTAAAAATCTGACGTGAGATTTTTAGTGTCTTTGCATTTTTCTCACAATCTTGCTCTCCGTCTCAGCTGACTTTTTGGATAAAGAGCGTATTTTATGGACTCATGATGTTGCATTAACAACATATGATCATTATGAGCACACCTCCGGCCTTTGCACAACTAGAATGCACACATCCAATATCGACACACACATTCAAAGAAAAAAAACCACAAAAGTCTCGTCTAAGAAAATTCAAGTATACAAGGGCACTATCAACATCAACCACCACCGATGAGAGCACCCGAACCGTGAGAAAAGTGCTTCAAAAAACGCGGACGCATCAGGAAGCCAGGACTAGTACGGGTACAATGCTGGTTCCAATGGGAAATTCAATCTCGCCGCGCGGCTGGGGTTTGTGGCTCGAAGATTCGCAGCTTGGGCAAGCTGTCTTCGGTAATCGGCACGCACAAGACTGTAGAAGCTGACGGCCGCAGATGGTGGTGGGCTTGTACAACATGGAGAGCAAAAGGTTGTCGTGGCGAAAAAGCAATGGCGCCTGGCCAACGATTTCAACTCGAATCTCGGTCGACCTCCTGCGTGCGTATCTGCCTGTGGATTACGCGCAGGTCACCGGCCGGCCGGGGATCTGGACCCAAATGCTGCCGCCGTCCCATTCACCTTGGTCGGAGTCGATGCCGCCCGCACTCGCTGACACGGGGAGCATGCGCCACGGTAAAATTGTCTAGACAAGATGCACGGTCAGCTCGGCCATCGATTCTCACACTGGACGCGCCTAGCCAATGTGGTCTCGTACAGAGCGGGAAGAAGCACGGTCAGTCCAAGCTCGGTGGCAGGGCCGGCAGATTTTTGCCGAAAGGCGGTTCGGTGGACGGCTCAGGTGATGGTGAATGATACCACATACACCCCGAATGGAGTAAGGCATAGCCTGGCTAGGTTTCCTTTTTCTTTTTTTGCATGCTGAAACAATGACCGGGACTCTCAAGTCGCAAGATCCGGCCATGGTACGCTGGAGCTGTGGCTTATTGGTGATGGGGGGCACTGTTCTTGACTGAATAGGGAGTCCTCGCGTCGCAGCAGTTGACGTGGACTGCATCTGTGACGAGCATTCGCACTCAACTCAAGATTGAAGGAAAACAAGTGAAGGGTATGCGCATAGTAGCAAACGGGTTGTTTGACCTTCCATGGCCTCTAATAAAACATAGGTTCTACTTTCTGTCTGATGAACATGATTTTTGGCCAGCCAAGTCACCTGCAGTGCAGTGACAACCGGGATGTGTGTATGGTAAATAAGTGATGACACTGAAAAGATACATGAAATATTTGTAACCAAATTAGATGGTTAACTCCGTTGTTCTGATGTTGCCATGCATCAACATTATCGAAATGAAGGCTGCTTCCATACCCCAGAGACGAAGGTTGCAGGGGTACAAAACAAGTAGTAACAAAAACACTATAGAATGATCAAACCAGGTTCCCAATCCTAAGGTGAAGTGTTGGCATACACAACCATTTCCCATACAAATTTCAGGAGAGAAGGGCATCTCATCCAGATTACTGTACTTCTGGGTCTCACTGCACAAAACACTATCGACCAGAACAGTTTGCTAGTAGGTTTGCACACGACCTGATGGCCTATGGACAAGCACGGATGCACACGCAATTCCTTTTGATCTTACCTCAAACTGAGGGGAATAGGACGGAAAATTTCAGGCACGGGGAAACTGTACATGTATCAAGTGACAAATACTTGCAACAAAACATATAGCAGCATAAAGAGTCTACAGAACGTGTCGGGCAAAGTTGCAAAACAGCATCATTTTCCAGGCCTTTTAGCGTTTCTCTGTACAATGATCACATGTCATCTACTAACAGCTCTCAAACACTACACACTGGTACTCTGACGAGCGAATTCAGAACTAGGTGCAACACCATCCAGCCATTCAAATGAAACATGATATTGAGTGCTGTCTACCCTGGGACGCTGCCGCTTAGTTACCGGCATTGATTCCAAAAATCCGGACCTTGTGCATGTTCGGTAGTTTCGCAACAACCAGTACTGTGACTGCAATGGTGTTCAAAAAGAGCATAGGATGTTGATAGTCTGTGGTGTGCGAAGCGATCAAGTACCTGCAAGGGAACAGAGACATCCCCATAAATCACGATGCTCACTCAGATCTATAAAGGACAATGGACAGAAATCATGAATATATGAGGAAAAGAATGTGTTCACGCTCATAAAAGGGCTAAGGAATTCACACATTCCGTAAGATCAGGTGACCTGGTAGCTATGAAAATAGCATAGTTAAACTAAACAATCTTCACTCATTATTATAATTTTGCACAGCAAAATTATATTTTGAAAAAAAAAATATGAGAACCCAGTCCTCTAGTAAACTACTCCCTCCGTCCCATAATATAAGAACGTTTTTAACACAGGGGGTATCTTTTATAAGGAAAAAATAGTCATACTGTACCCAAATATATGAAGAATTAGAAGCATGCCGAACATGAGTTTTTGAGGACAAACTAGCAGCTTAATATGATTGTAAAAAAAACTATCAGCTTGATGTATTAAGATTAATTATTTCTTTGCACTTCATGGATAAAAGCGAAGATTTCATGTCGTTGAGTTGTCAAGTCCAAGGCACTATGTTGCAATGGCAGCGATTGGGCGTTAGGCGAAAATGATAAAAAGTTACAATTACAAGGCTGGAAATATTTACTTGTAACCTAATATGGCAGCAAATTACAAGCCTGGACTATATGGGCCAGTAGTAACCCTAGCAGCTCTATTGCTTTTGCTTGCATGCTCTCTCTCTCTCTCTCTCTCTCTTCTCTCTCCAACCCAGCTCCCATGTACGGCGCTGCCTAGGCCTACTTCAGTAAACTCCAGTAGTTACCCAGCTCCGCATCTCCTCTGTCCGTGAGCAAATCGGCCACACCGGCGGCGGCCCCTCTCTCGACTCTCGCTCGCTCCACATCAGAAGTTGTATCACATTCTTGGGCCAAAACCGAAGCTTATACCCCCGATCCCCCCTTGGCCGAGCAACGGAGTTAGCTGTGGCGACGCTAGGCGGCATGGTGTCATCATTGATTTCTGGGCTCTTGCCTAACTGAGAAATTCTGGGTGGCGCTCCCAGTCGTCCACTTCAGAGTGCCCACATGATGTATGATGTTTAGGCAATTACTTATTTCCTTGGATAAAAGAGGGCAATTATGTGGCATTATTATTATTTACTACTCCCTCCGTTTCTAATAAAGTCTTTTTAGAGATTTCAATACAAACTACATACGGATGTATATAGAAATATTTTAGAGTGTAGATTCACTCATTTTGCTCCGTAAGTAGCCCCTTATTGAAATCTCTAAAAAGACATATTTAGGAACGGAGGGAGTATGTCTCTATGCGGAAATTTAGTACTCCTCTGTACCAAAATGTAAGACATTTTTGCAGAGAATACACATTGATAATATGCCATGTCGAAAGAACACACATTTCTTCAAGAACAGATACAAATCAGCAGGCCTGTTCTGAACACAAGAGAAGCATGTTGATCAACGTGGTGAAGACCATTAAGACTTATCAATCTACAATCTAGTGGATATAAGGTTCATATCGTTCTGTACTTAACAGACCAATATGGCCGATACTGTGGCCTATATGACCGCAATATGGTTCGATACTTCCATATCGACAAGCAGCCCAAACCACAATATCAACTGATATTGCAGCCGCAACAAACAATATGTAGAATTCCATCTAGGTATAAGTTTTGTTGTTTCTGTGAGGAGCTAAGTAAAAAAGTTTGATAACTGAAAATAGATAATCTGGAAATATCAATCTGTATTTAGTCGTCCTACAAGAATAACATGCGGCACGCAGAATTGCTACCACGACAAAAAACTAATCAAATCTCATGAAGTGTCGCATATGATGGAAACGAAGATTTATTGTGCATAATTAAATCTCATTAAGTGTCTCATATGATGGAAATGAAGATATATTGTGCCTTATCCCAAATTTAATGTCCATGGACTAAATGAGAAACAGATTTTGCGGAAGGATTTCTTTTTTAAGTTCTATCCACACGTTCAAGTGTGGCTATTAAAGCGAAACATATTTCATATATGCCAAACAATCACTATTTACCTTTATCAAAAAAAGACACAGCATACAGGGTTTTGATTTTCCACCATAATTCATGCATATAAATGTGACTGATCTGTCCACTCATAAAGAAAAAACTAAAATTGTACTGTAATTCAATTAAACAGAGTAATCATATGACTAACTATGTTATCAGATGGCAGGCGAACAATTCTAGCAAACGCAAAAAATAGTATGATCAGTTGGGACCACTTCTGATTTTGCTTGCTCACACACCAACCACAAACATGATCACCGCCAAGTATTTAACCAGTTTGCCGCCGAGTTTAGTTACCACTAACCAGACGTGAATAATCAATTATTAATGATAATGAAGTTAATCAAACAAATTTTTCCATAAAAACACTTATGCATGAAGACCACAAGAAATTAAGATATAACATGCAATCACTAAAGTACAAGGGATGGCCCATCTAAATTTACCATATGAGATCCTTGATCGAATTTCTATAAACATTTAAGAACTTGCATTGATGAATTATAGTTCCTTCGATGATTCGATGTCGCTTGCACAAAATTAGTATATTCATACATCAGAGCAATAGAGCAATGCCCAATCCTTACACATGTATAATGGTGTGAATATGCGAGTTAGACCTAGATGTTACTAACAAGTGTTCTTTGCATAATTAATGAATAAGTGTAGTATTTTCTGACTAGCCAGAATCAATCTTTGTGCATACATCCTGCCATACTGTACCTTGCCAAATAAGCCCCCAAAAGCAGTAGTATTAAAAAAATTGAAACAGAATAACACTTACAGGACTACAGGAACCACAACAAGAAATTTTCTGTTGCGAGTAAGCTGCTTGCCGTTGTCCATTTGCTCCCACCAGGTCAATCGATTATACATCCCCTGATCATCAGCAAATGGAGTTCCCTTCTTCCAGTGGAAGAAGTGGTATGTAATCTGAAATGAAGATTCAATTAGGAAAGCAATGAAAATAGAAAAGTAATTTCTAGATAGTATGTTTCATTCTATAATCTTATGAGAAAAATAGCAATATATTTTACTTCCAGAACTGAGGTTGGGCAAACTAGAACTGCGGTATTCACAGCCAGAATGATTTCATGGATTTTGCCACTACATTATTATACTTAAAGTAGCAAAAGAATGATTAAAGGCAAGCTATTTATTTGGCTATTATGAAACAGTAAACATTCAAACTAGAATACACTTCATGTGAAGGTTAATCTCCATGCCAATTGAGTAAACATTCAAACTAGAATACATTCAAACTAGAATACACTTCAAACTAGAATACACTTCATGTGAAGATTATACATCCCCCGGGTTGAACCTATCAAGGTTTTTGAGTCGCCGAGTCAAGCCAAGTCGCCGAGGCTGCGGCTAGTGACTTGCTGGCTTGAGTCAGCGACTTGGCTTGATTAGTCGCCCCAAGTCGCCATGGCACAACAGTACATAGAGCAGCAGAGCACATAGATATACAGCAGCAGAAGAGCACATATACAACAGAGAAAATATACTACATCTAAGCAGAGCACATATAGAGCCCACCCTGCGCTCTCTTTCCTTCGGTCCTCCTCCTTCCCCAGTCCCCACATGATCACATATACAGCAGCAGCAAGCCACGCGAGCCAGTGAGCCAGCGAGTCGTGCGACTAATCACCCCAAGTCGCCGGCGAGCCACGTGAGTCGCGCGACTTGCCCCCTGAGTCAAGTCACCTGCGCGAGCCAGCCACGCCGCGACGACTTGGCAATTAGTCGGCGACTAATCGGCGATTAGTCGGCGACTCAAAAACAGAGGAACCTATTCTCTAACACGACGCATCACCTCTGATTCTTTGCAGTCTTTAGGGACGAAGGAAATGCTTCGTATATAGATACTGACTTAGGGTGTATTAAGGACAATACGAGCTTGGAAATGTGGCAAATTGTGGTTAATTCGCCCTAGCAAGTAGTCGGTACTATCCAAGAATACATGAATGATATATATAGTAAACAGACAGTGTAGGGAGCACTGCATAACTATATGATATCTAAGCTAAAAAGCACTGTATAACTATATGAACTCTGTGCTAAAAAGTCTTTGGAAGTGTACGTCAGCAGACAGAATGCTAATCGGTGTACTCTGCTATTTCAGCTACTATACACCCAACAGGGGCATAACTATGGTTTGCTATTTCAACACTTTGAGGATGGAAGGGGAGACATCAATCCTTGCTAGTGATACTTATCTAGTCTGTATACCCATAAGGCAGGAACATGCAAAACATAACAACAAAATGATGGTAAGCTGAAACCTGAATGCATAGAGGATTAGATAGAAATCCTAAAACACCGTGGTGCATGGACTGAAATGCTGGCTACCGTGGAGGCTTGGAATTCCATTAGTCCCAAACTACGGCTAGTGCTTGCTGGCACGCGAATGATGAGTGGTTGAGTAGGGGGGACGCATCCAGCACCAGTAGGGTGGGAAAGCCAAGCCAATACTAGCACCAACAATTAGTTGGCAGGTTGGGCGAATGCGTCATAGCAATTTGTAGCTAGGGGAGGCGATGGGTAGGCAGATGCGAACGATCTATCCCAATTCCTGACCGCACGAAGCAAGCAATCGATGTAAACTAACTCGAGCCGCAGGCCTTCAGATCCACGGGGGGGCGCCCAAGCCAACCAAGCAGCCAATCCCCATCGCAATCCTAATCCAGGAGAGAGGCGGAGATATGT
>NC_041382.1:660252936-660264493 GCF_002162155.2 Triticum dicoccoides
TGGCCGAGGTTGACGAGCGTCCAGGCCATGCCGGGGGTGCAGCCGAAGATGGAGAGGATGAGGAGCCAGGAGACGAAGAGGATGAAGATGTAGGTGGTCCAGACCCCCGGGTACATGAACCACTCGGTGTTCTTGTTCAGATCCGGCGGGGGCACCGCCTGCACGTACAGCTTCGCCATCGATCCCCTCCCCTCCCTCGCCCTACCGGCGCGCGCGTGCTGCGGGGCGGTGGCTCCGTCCGGCTCGGCGTCGCGGGAGCTGCGGCCTGCGTGCTGCTGCGGGCTGAGAGGCCGGAATGGATCGCCGCTATGTAGGAGGGGCCTGGTTTGTTGCCGGGGAGGGGAGGGGAGGGTGGGGTGAGGGTAGGTCAGCGCGGAGGAGGAGGAAGGTTCAAAGATGGGGGACGGAAGAGTATTTCCTGCGAGAGGAGGAGGAGGAGAGGTGAGGTGAGGGTGGGCGACCGACGGGGACGAAGCGACGCCGACCGTAGGATGATGCACGCCGCGACCGCGATCGCGACGGGCGGGCCGCGCTTGGGCCTGGCCTGGTTATTCTGAGCATATTTTCTCTCTTTTTTTGTATATTTTCTCCTGCTTCCTCCTTTCTTTGGTTTTTTTTTTTATTTTGCCCGGCCGTAAAGCGAGATGTTTGTTCTCGTTGAATTTGTTTTTCTTTTGGGGGGAGCGAATGTTCTGGTTAGATTTTGTTCGATTGTTGGTTGGGATGCTCTTGTTGGATTTGTGATGGTTTAGTTGCGCTAACTTGTAAGATGTTCTAGATTTTCACTCCTGTTTATTATTGGACAAACTAATGCGTCGTTTTCAGTGCTCGGTGATGTTCATCCTATATGCCCCCTCGAAGAATGTCTATGGTTCCCGCAAAAAAAGGAAAAAGATTTGTCTATGGTGGTTGGAATGATTCTGCTTAATATAATACTAGTGTCAAGCGAGCCTGGGTTTTGCTTGCGACTCCACAAATCGAGCTGCTAAATAATACTTCCTTCGTTTCTAAATATAAAACGTCGAGGGAGTATGTTAAACGGACAAAAGCTGACCTCATCAAAATTTCAGGAAAAATTTCCCCTTCTCCATAGTACAGGTGGACTGTTGTTCATCAAGAGCAAATTTATAGTACGGGTGGTGGTCTCTTTCGTGATGAATGCTGGGTGGTTGCATACTGACCTCAAGTGACTTATGTAGGATGTTGACTCTGAATGTGTATGATGAGGAGAGTGCTGGCATTCGGCCGCGTTCGTTAAATACAAGGTGCTCGTGTGGACCGTGTGTGTAACCAACGCGCACAAACTTTGTTAATCACGAGTTTAGCATCACTATCATGTGCGTACTCAACCAGAGAACCTTCGCGGTTTCATTTCCTATTTCCGTGAATCATTACGCACACGAGTTTTCTTTCTTTTGCGCTTTCCTTGTTCTTCTCCAACTTGTGTGGGTCGTCTCCGAATTAATTTCTTTGAGTATCACAGAATATCAAACCGTTGAGCAACGAGTCTAATAAGAGTTCAACGTAGCACTCAACAAAACTCACCAGAACACGTTTGATTTTTCACGAGTACTAGATGACCTGTTGCGCCAATTGGCGCAAACACCAACTATAGCCTGGAAATTAAGCGAATTATTTATAAGATTTTTTTTCTCAACTGTTTACAGATGGATATGTTCATACTGCGTAATAAAAGGGTTGATCACACCCCCTACAATACATGACCTGAAATTTCGAAACATCCTGCCCGAAACAAAAGAGACAACTCGTGACCCACCCGCTTTCCCATCCGAGCCTGCGCCAATATTCTCATTTGAGCGTCCACCCGTTGCGTCATCTGCAACCCCAGAATTTAAGCATACTATTTAAACATAAGACGGAAATCAAGTGAATTGTTAGAAGAGACCAATGACAGTCATTGGCGTTGAAATACAGGGTAGGCTTTAGGCCCTAATACGTATCCAACGTATCTATAATTTTTAATTGGTCCATGCTATTATAGTATCAATCGTGGATGTTTTATATGCTATTTTATATCATTTTCTGGGACTAAACAATTAACCTAGTGCTAAGTGCTAGTTGTTGTTTTCTGCTTATTTTTTGTTTTCCAGAAAATCAGTACCAAACGGAGTCCAAACGATATGAAACATTTTGATGATTTGTTCTGGACAAAAGAGACCCTAGAAGCTTCGGGAGGAGACCAGACGAGAAGCGAGGAGACATCAAGGCAACAGGGCGCGCCCTATTACCTTGCGGGCCCCACATGGCTCCGTCTGACCTAATTTCACCTCTATAAATTCTCTAAAATTTAGAAACCAACAGAGAGCCACCCCACAAACTTTTTCCGCCGCCGCAAGTTTTTGTTCTTTCGCGATCCCATCTGGAGGTCATTTCTGGCACTCTGACGGAGGGGGAATCGATCACAGAAGACTTCTATATCATCCTTGTCGCCCTTTCGATGATGTGTGAGTAGTTTACTACCGACCTATGGGTCCATAGCTAGTAGCTAGATGGTCTCTTCTCTCTCTTTGATCTTCAATACAATGTTCTACTCGATGTTCTTGGAGTTCTATCAGATGTAATCTTCTTTTACTTTGTGTTCGTTGTGATCCGATGAATTGTGGGTTTATGACCAGATTATTCGTGAATGTTAATTGAGTCTTTTCTGAATTCTTTTCTGTATGATTATTATAGCATTGTATTTTCTCTCCGATCTATCCGTTTAGTTTGACCAACTAGATTGATTTATCTTGCAATGGGAGAGGTGCTTTGTGATGGGTTCAATCTTGAAGTGCTTTATCCCAGTGACAAAGTAGGAGAGAAGACACGTATTTGCATTGTTGACATTAATGATAAAATGACAGGGTTTATTCATATTGCTTGGGTTTAATTTGTCTACATCATGTCATCTGGCTTAAGGCATTACTTTATTTTATGCTTAATACCCTAGATGCATGCCGGATAGTAGTCGATGGGTGGAGTAATTGAAGGAAATATGCCCTAAAGGCAATAATAAAGTTGTTATCTTATATTTCCTTATTCGTGATTTTTTTTATTATTCATGCTAGAATTTTATTGATTTAAAACCTAAATACATGTGTGAATACATAGACAAACATTGTGTCCCTAGTGAGCCTCTACTTGACTAGCTCATTGATCAAAGATGGTTAAGGTTTCCTAACCATGGACACGAGTTGTCATTTGATAACGAGATCACATCACTAGGAGAATGATGTGATGGACAAGACCCATCCGTTAGCTTAGCATAATGATCGTTCAGTTTATTGCTATTGCTTTCTTCATGTCAAATACTTATTCCTTCGACTATGAGATTATGCAACTCCCGGATACCGGAGGGATACCTTGTGTGCTATCAAACGTCACAACGTAACTGGGTGATCATAAAGATGCTCCATAGGTATCTCCGAAGGTGTTTGTTGAGTTGGCATAGATCGAGATTAGGATTTGTCACTCCGAGTATCGGAGAGGTATCTCTGGGCCCTCTCGGTAATACACATCATAAGCTTGCAAGTAAATGACTAAGGAGTTAGTCACAAGGTGATGTATTACGGAACAAGTAAAGAGACTTGCCGGTAATGAGATTGAACTAGGTATGAAGATACCGACGATCGAATCTCGGGCAAGTAACATTCTGATGGACAAAGGGAATTAGGTATGTTGTCATAATGGTTCGACCGATAAAGATCTTTGTAGAATATGTAGGAGCCAATATGGGCATCCAGGTTCCGCTATTGGTTATTGCCTGGAGAGGTGTCTCGGTCATGTCTACATAGGTCTTGAACCCGTAGGGTCCGCACGCTTAACATTCGTTGACGAGATATTGTTATATGTTTTGGTGACCGAATGTTGTTCGAAGTCCCGGATGAGATCATGGACATGACGAGGAGTCTCGAAATGGTTGAGTGGTAAAGATTGATATATATGACGATGGTCTTTGGACACTGTAAGTGTTTTGGGACATACGGGGAAGGAATCGGGTCACCGGAAGGGTTCCGGGCACCCCCCCCCCCGGCAAGATATGGGCCTTATGGGCCAAAGGAGGGGACAAACCAGCCCACAAGGGGGCTGGTGTGCCCCCTACCTTGTTTGGCCAACTCTAGGGAAGGAAAAGGGGGAGGGCTAGCCCCTCATGCCTTTCCCTCTCATGGGGGAAAGGAAAAGGGGGGGGCACCCTCCCTTGCCTTTCCCCACTGAGGGAGTCCTGGATTAGGGGGTCCTTGGACAGCCGGACTATATACTTTGGCAGGACTATTGGACTAAGAAGATGCAAGATTGAAGACTTCGTCCCGTGTCCGGGTGGGACTCTCCTTTGCATGGAAGGCAAGCTTGGCAATTCAGATAGGTAGATATCCTCCCTTGTAACCGACTCTGTGTAACCCTAGCCCCCTCCGGTGTCTATATAAACCGGAGGGTTTAGTCCGTAGGACAACAACAATCATAATCATAGGCTAGCTTCTAGGGTTTAGCCTCTACGATCTCGTGGTAGATCAACTCTTGTAATACTCATATCATCAAGATCAATCAAGCAGGAAGTAGGGTATTACCTCCATAGAGAGGGCCTGAACTTGGGTAAACATTGTGTTCCCCGCCTCCTGTTACCATCAGCCTTAGACGCACAGTTCGGGACCCCCTACCCGAGATCCGCTGGTTTTGACACCGACATTGGTGCTTTCATTGAGAGTTCCATTGTGCCATCACGATAGAGGCTTGATGGCTCCTTTGATCATCGACAATGATGCGATCCAGGGTGAGGTTTTTCTCCCCGGACAGATCTTCGTATTTGGTGGCTTCGCACTGCGGGCCAACTCGCTTGGCCATCTAGAGCAGATCAAAAGCTATGCCCCTGGCCATCAGGTCAGGTTGGGAAGCTTGAACTATACTGCCGACATCCGCGGAGACTTGATCTTCGACGGATTCGAGCCCATGTCAGGTGCGTCGTGCAGTCACGACGAGCATGACTTAGCTCTGCCGTCAGACGGTGTTCGGGATATTACACCTGTGGCCACTCCGGCCCTAATACGGAGCAGATCGTGTCGTCCGAGGAAGGGCGGATATACCCCGCCACGGAGGCCGCACACTCAGCGGCGATAGAGCCGAATACTAACTTCACCTCCTATGAGACCTGTGTTACCGGACCCTTGGATTCGTCCCCGGCCACAAGCTCCGAACCACTTGCGTTTGTGCCTATCGATTCTGACTAGGCACCGATCATGGAGTTTACCTCCGCGGATATCTTTCAGCACTCGCCCTTGGGCGGCGTGCTAAATTCATTGAGGTCTCTCTCCTTGTCAGGAGACCCTCAGCCGAACTATGTCCGGCTCGAGTGGGAAGCGGACGACGAAGGAATTCGTTCCCCACCCACCACCCACTTAATAGCCACTGTCGATGACCTAACCGCGACATGCTTGATTTCGACTCCGAAGACATCGACGGTATGGACGACGATGCAAGAGAGAAACATGAACCACCGCCCACAGGGCGCTGGACAGCCACTTCATCACACAATATATACATGGTGGATACACCCACAAAAAACAACGACGAGGAACGGGAGGATGCAGCGAAGGATAGTCCCCTCGAGAAGCAACTAAAGCGACGACGTAGGCGCCGCTCCAAATCCCGCCTCAGCAAAAACAGCGATAACAGCGCAAGAAAGAATAATACCCCGGTCGACTCCAAAGGAAGCGACGACCACATGGACCCAGCGATGGAGCAGGATGAGCTAGCGGACGGCGAACATAGTATAGAGCCGATGTCCGATCACGGCGACGCCGAGGGTAAAGCCCATCAACCTGTCTCTAGAGAGAACAATCCAGACGACGGTGCACACACCATCCCGGAAAGGCACTTGGAACAAGAGAACCTCCATAGAAGGCTTATCGCCACCGCGAGGAGCCTAAAGAAGCAGAAGCAAAGGCTTAAGGCCGTGCAGAATACACTCAACAGCAGATGGAACAAAGTGCTTGACACTGAAGAAAAGTACGGTGGCAGTCGCCACACAAAGAGCTATCCAAAGCACAAGCTGCTGCCCAAATTCGACGACGAGTCTTTAGAGCCCATTCAGCCGAAAAATAAAAATGGCCGATCAACTGGATCGACCATCCCATGGCCGCGACAGAGCGGCTAACGACACCGCACACAAGTCAGCACACGATTTACGTGAAGACCCGCGCAAAAAAGCCGGTATGACCAGGTCCATCTACGGGTCGAGGAAGCGCGCTCCGCCATAGGATCATGGCCGCCCAAACGACTATACTGAACGAATAACAGCTCGGAATCAAAACCAAATGCTGCAACCGTCCGAAGAATGCCATGACACATCAAAATACAGGGGTGCCGCGCACCCCCTATGCTTCACCGATGAGGTGCTGGACCACGAATTTTCAGAGGGATTCAAACCCGTGAACATAGAGGAATACGACGGAACAACGGACCCTGGGGTCTGGATTGAGGACTTTATCCTTCACATCCACATGGCTTGCGGAGATGATCTCCACGCCATCAAATACCTGCCCCTCAAGTTGAAAGGACCAGCTCGGCACTGGCTGAAAAGCCTCCCCAAAAACTCAATTGGAAGCTGGGAGGAGCTTGAGGATGCTTTTAGGGCCAATTTTCAAGGGACCTATGTCCAACCTCTGGACGTAGACGATTTAAGTCACATAATTCAACAGCCCGGAGAGTCAGCCTGAAAGCTTTGGAACAGATTTCTCACGAAGAAGAATCAAATCGTCGACTGCCCGGATGCCAAAGCCCTAGCGCCTTTCAAGCACAGTGTCCGGGATGAATGGCTCACCAGACACCTCGGCCAGGAAAAACCGAGGACAATGATAGCCCTAACAAGCCTTATGACCCGCTTTTGTGCGAGCGAAGACAGTTGGCTAGCCCGTAGAGGCACCAGCAACCTAGGCACATCCGAAGTCAGGGATGGCAATGGGAAACCGCGACGCAATAAAAGCAAGCGTCAAAACAATGAAGACAGCTCAGACAACACGGCGGTATACGCCGGATTCAGGGGCTCTCGACCCAGTCAATAGAAAAAGGCATTTAAAGGCAGCAGAGATGGACCGTCCAGCCTAAAACAAGATTCTAGACAGATTATGTCAGATTCCTGGCACCTCCGACAAACCGGCAAACCACACCAACAGAGAATGCTGGGTCTTTAAGCAAGCCAGCAAGCTAAATGCCGAACACAAGGGGAGGGAGACACCAAGCGAAGACGAGGACGAGCCTCGCCAGCCGAACACTGGGGGACAGAAAAAATTTCCACCAGAGGTCAAAACAGTGAACATGATTTACGCAACACACATACCGAAGAGGAGGCACCAGCGCGCACCCTGAGACATATACGCCGTGGAGCCCGTCAACCCCAAGTTCAACCCTTGGTCGGCCTGCCCGATCACTTTTGATCGCAGGGATCACCCGACTAGTATCCGGCATGGAGGATCGGCTGCCTTGGTGCTAGACCCAATAATTAACGGATATCATCTCACCCGAGTCCTTATGGACGGCGACAGTAGTCTTAATCTGATATATCAGGACACCGTCCGCAAAATGGGGACAGACCCGACAAGAATCAGCCAAAGTAATACTACCTTTAAAGGAGTAATACCAGGCCCAGAGGCCCACTGTACGGGCTCTCTAGTACTAGAGATTGTATTCGGTTCTTCCGACAACTTCCAAAGCGAAGAATTAACCTTCGACATCGCTCCATTCCGAAGCGGCCATCACGCACTACTCGGGAGAACGGCCTTCACTCGTTTTAATGCAGTACCGCATTACGCTTATCTTAAGCTTAAGATGCCCAGTCCACGTGGTATCATCACAGTTAGCGAAAACACAGAGCGTTCCTCACATAGGGAGGAATATGTGGCAGCTCTAGCAGCCAGCCACTGAACGGCCTCTCCAACCAGAAGAAATGATCGGTCGTCAAGGCCGTTGACACGGTTAGACGAGTCCGGTGCACCACTAGCTGTAACAGCTCAGATAAACCTGCGATTGGGTCGATGGATATACCCCCATAGGTGGTGCTAGGGGCTTCCCGCATGTAAAAAGGGCTACAGTTTGGCCTGACCCTATTTAGATTGCATTTTAATGGTTCATTAAGAGTAACCAATTTTTCGCACGAAGACTTTCACCTACGTTTTTCTCTTTTACAGATGATCATCATGCTACACCCTTCCAGAATACGGCACAACGGAGACACAGGCGCAGACGTGCAGCAGGGCCCCAGTCAAAGGCTTCTTTTTAGATTAAGACCCTGTGTAAACCTTTTTACTGTCTCTTGTTGCTTCACCCCCTCCGGATACTCAACACAACCGAAAGGGACGCTGGCGTTATTGACATTTTGTCATGTCAGACTAATGCAAGTACCTGGAAATTAAGGGATCATAATCGAGGGCATTTCTCAGCCAAGTATATGATGCAAAGTCCGAACACCTTAGGGAGTGTTCGGCGTCACGAGTTTGGCCTTATATGCATCAGCTCTGAATCATGTCTTTGGTCAATAGTTGGGTTTACCCGTCTCCCATGTTTTGCTACCTTATGTTCCGCTCTATCGGCTAAGGTGGCACCGGGAGAACTACTGCGATTGTGCCCTGGTTCATATGGATGAGCACCTCAGTAGAGAAAGCCGAAAACCGACTGTCATGATAAAGCGCGAGACTGGTCAACCACTCGACGACTCATCGGAATCTTCGCGATTCCTCCGCATTAACGAAGGACTGGTTTTCCGGTCATGTATGTACGCGCACCGTGTTCGGATGAGCACAGAAGTACCAGGGGCTATATAGTAGCCCCACCGTCAAACTCCTATGGCTAAGTGAAAGTGTTAAAACTATATAGTCCGATTGCCTTGTTCGCCGCGCTATCACCTCCTTAATGGACCAAGACGTTGGGTCAAGTGTGAACACGCGCTTTTCCGAACAACCCCGCATTATATGCGTGGGGGCTGAAGCCGACGACTGCAAACTTTCAGGTTATATACATACATAAACGACCGCACAAGAGGCATCATAATACTTTCAGGCAAAAGTATAAATACAGCCTTTATAATCCAAATAGCATTGTTTTTACAATTGGCATACATGTCACTCAAACATGATACTCTTCGAGCATTGAGCCTCTATTACACGAGCGCCTTCCAGGACTTCTTCAAAATAGTGCTCAGCCGAGACCTGGCCTACGGCCGGATCCCGGGTCGCAATAGCCGTGGTCTCCATCTCTGCCCAGTATGTCTTAACACGGGCAAAGAGCCATCCGCGCACCCTCTATGCACGCCGACCTCTTTACAGCATCGATATGCGGCACAACACCAAGGAATCGTTGCACTAAACCAAAATAACTATTCGGCCTTGGCCCCTTCGGCCAAAGATGATCCACGACAGACCTCATGGCAAGTCCGGACAACCCATGGAGCTCGACCCACTCGGCCATTTGTTCATTCAACAGCAGCGGACGCGTTGGAGTGCTGAACTGCGACCAGAACAACCTCTCCACTTCATGATCTTTCTGATCTTTGAAAAACTCAGTCGCATCAGTAGCACTCATTGCCAAGTCCGAATACGCATCTGCAACACTCCATAATTGATCCAGAGGGGCATATTTCGGATCTCCGAACTTCGACCACAACAAAAAGGGCTTCCCAGCTGTGATATCTCTGGCTTGACGGAGCTCCTCCTTCGCCACTCTGATTTCAGAGCGGGTTTCCTTGGCTGCTTCCATGGATTTCTTCAGGTCAGCCGCTTTCGCTTGGCTTTCCTTTTCAAGGAGCTCATATTGGCCGGCGGCATCTTTCAGCTCAACAACCATCTTGGCTATTTTATCTTCACTCTGGCGACGAGCAGCCTGTTCGACTCTTAAGTCTTCGGCCATCGTTAGGGCGGCTGCATCACTTCTCCTTGCTTGTTCCTTGGCTCGGGCAAGTTCCGCCCGAAGGGTCTCCACAGCTGCAGCTCCATCTGAAGTCACAACATATTATAGATACTAGCATCATGCTCCTCTTAATATTTGTTAACCACCCGAAAATACATACCATGTGCCTCATCAAGCTGCTTGTTCACAAGCGCAATGTCGGCATCTGCCGCGTCAAGTTGCCACCTCAGTCCGGCAAACTCAGCAGTCCGGCCAGCCACCGGACCCTCAGCCGCCTGCACATGAAAGCAGCGCAATCATTACCTGGGACTATGATCCTCTGTTTGTCATCTCTGGACAACAACCAGAGTCCCAGGGGCTACTATCTGTATAGAGCACACCTAGCGTGTGCGGTATCATCAAAAAATTTATATATTATTTTGTGTACCTCAAAGCCTCTTAGCAGGCTCATAAAAGCCTCATGCAACCCGCTTTTTGCGGATGAAATCCTCTCAGCCACCGTACCCATTAAAGTACGATGCGCCTCTGGGATAGCCGCTTGCTCCAAAAGACCCATCAGTGCGTCCGATTGTGCACCGGACAAACCCAGACTCTTTCTGTTGCTCTCCTTAGGAGCCGAATACTCCGGACTTCGGGTGGACGAAGGGTCACCTTCTGGCCTTGACGGATCAGGAGAAATCCTCAGTGATGACACCTCAGGGTCGTCCACCCCAGGTGGCGGGGAGGCAGGGGGAGGCATTTCGCTCTCCATCATCTCCGGAAGAAGATCCCTCGAAGACGAACTCTATCGAGAAGGGCTACGAGCCGGACTGCAAGATATAGGTCATGGTTATTATCCTCGGAGATAAAGCAGGATAATAACCACGACCTATATCTTGCAGTCCGGCTCGTAGCCCTTTTCTTGTTCACTTACAGCTCGATGGAGGGCTGGCCCCCTTGCGGGCACTATGCGGTAAAGACGCCCTCCGGGGCAGGGCCCCCTGGCGAAGGTTTCTTCCCTCACTTGGAAATCTTCATTTCCAAGTCTTCACAGGCGGTCCTTTTCCTTCCTTGGGGAGAGGGGATTCTGGATTCTTCTCCCTGATTATCCTCCTTCGCGGAGACACTAATTCCCCCGGTTTGGATGAGTAATGCGTGAAGCCCGCTTTCGGCTTCTTTATTCCTCCCTTTATCTTCCCCTGATGGCACTTGATAAGGTGCGCACTCAAGCATCCTGGCTAGCACAGGATCCGGTGAGCCTTCAGGAAGGGGGGCTGAACACCTGATCATCTTCGCCTTTCTTATCCAGTCCTGGCCGAGAGCGATTTTTTTAGAACGATGTTGTGACAAATAAAAAGACAACATGTTTGGCCGCAGAATTACTTACGTGGGTATCTAGACGGTTGCAGTTGAGACCCGCATCCTCGGTGGTGTCCGGACACTTTATTCGTGATCCGAAGAACAATCCATATATCTCTTCGAGCGTCACGCCGAAGAATTGCTGAATAGTTCGCGGTCCTTCTGGGTTGAACTCCCACAAACGGAGAGATCGGCGTTGGCATGGCAGGACCTGACGAACTAGCATAACTTGCATTACCTTGACAAGACTGACATCCCTCTTGAGGAGATCTCGGATGCGACTTTGCAATGTCGGCACATCATTAACTGGCCCTCAGTCCAGCCCCTT
>NC_041382.1:660264701-660301795 GCF_002162155.2 Triticum dicoccoides
GGACACCGATTCGGAAGACTCTGAGTCTCAATCTGGATACATATTGAAAGTGGGAGCAGTTAGCTAGAGTAGCTCCATGCAGAGCATTGTAGACATAGAAATTTGCAAAATAAAAACGGATCTGAATGTGGCATACCCATTGACTAAACCTCTCTCGCAAGTAAAACATGATCACACCTTAGTACTCTTTGGGTGTTAATCACATGGCGATGTGAACTAGATTATTGACTCTAGTAAACCATTTGGGTGTTGGTCACATGGCGATGTGAACTATGGGTGTTAATCACATGGCGATGTGAACTATTGGTGTTAATCACATGGCGATGTGAACTAGATTATTGACTCTAGTGCAAGTGGGAGACTGAAGGAAATATGCCCTAGAGGCAATAATAAAGTTTTTATTTTATATTTCCTTATTCATGATAAATGTTTATTATTCATGCTAGAATTGTATTGATTGGAAACCTAAATACATGTGTGAATACTTAGACAAACACTGTGTCCCTAGTGAGCCTCTACTTGACTAGCTCGTTGATCAAAGATGGTTAAGGTTTCCTAACCACGGACATGAGTTGTCATTTGATAACGGGATCACATCATTAGGAGAATGATGTGATGGACAAGACCCATTCATTAGCTTAGCATAATGATCGTCTAGTTTATTGATATTGCTTTCTTCATGCCAAATACTTATTCCTTCGACTACGAGAT
Source organism: Triticum dicoccoides (assembly GCF_002162155.2). Lineage (NCBI taxonomy): Eukaryota > Viridiplantae > Streptophyta > Magnoliopsida > Poales > Poaceae > Triticum > Triticum dicoccoides. Next base: position 660,265,413 of record NC_041382.1, read on the forward strand.
TATGAAACTCGCCCATACCGGAGGAATTCCTTGTGTGCTATCAAACATCACAACATAACTGGGTGATCATAAAGATGGTCTACAGGTATCTTCGAAGGTGTTTGTTGAGTTGGCATAGATCAAGATTAGGATTTGTCACTCCGAGTATCGGAGAGGTACTCTGGGCCCTCTCGGTAATACACATCATAAGCTTGCGAGCAAATGACTAAGGAGTTAGTCACAAGGTGATGTATTATGGAATGAGTAAAGAGACTTGTCGGTAACGATATTGAACTAGGTGTTGGGGAACGTTGCAGAAAATTAAAAATTTTCCTACGGTTTCACCAAGATCCATCTATGAGTTCATCTAAGCAACGAGTCAAGGGAGAGAGTTTGCATCTACATACCACTTGTAGATCACGAGCGGAAGCTAGCCAAGGGGATGGTGATGATGGAGTCGTACTCGAACGTGATTCGGATCACCGATGTCCAAGTGCTGAACGGACAGCACCTCCGCGTTCAACACACGTACGGGACGGGAGACGTCTCCTCCTTCTTGATCCAGCAAGGGGGAAGGAGAGGTTGAGGAAGATTGCTCCAACGGCAGCATGACGGTGTGGTGTAGTTGGTGCAGCAGTACTCCGACAGGGCTTCGCCAAGCATATACGGAGGAGGAGAGGTGTTGGGGAGGGGAGGGGCTGCGCCTTGGCTTGTGTTAAGCTCCCATGCACCTCCCCACTATATATAGGGGTGGAGGGGCTGGTTTCTTGCCCTCCAAGTCCATTGGGGCGTTGTCCAAGGTGGGAGGAAAGAAATCCCATCATTTCCTTCCCCACCGATTGTTATCCCCCTTTTTTTAGGGATCTTGATCTTATCCCTTCAGGATATGATCTTATTCCTTCTAAGGGGGGATCTTGGTGCGCCTTGACCAGGGGTGTGGGCCCTTTCCCCCACTACTCACGTTCATGTGGGTCCCCCCATGCAGGTGGGCCCCACTCCGGAACCTTCTAGAACCTTCCCGGTACAATACCGAAAAATCCGGAACATTTTCCGGTGGCCAAAATAGGACTTCCCATATATAAATCTTTACCTCCGGACCATTCCGGAACTCCTCGTGACGTCCGGGATCTCATCCGGGACTCCGAACAACATTCGGTAACCACATACAAACTTCCTTTATAACCCTAGCGTCATCGAACCTTAAGTGTGTAGACCCTACGGGTTCGGGAGACATGTAGACATGACCGAGACGTTCTCCGGTCAATAACCAACAGCGGGATCTGGATACCCATGTTGGCTCCCACACGCTTCTCGATGTTGTCATCGGATGAACCACGATGTCGAGGATTCGATCAAACCCTGTATACAATTCCCTTTGTCAATCGGTACGTTACTTGCCCGAGACTCGATCGTCGGTATCCCAATACCTTGTTCAGTCTCGTTACCGGCAAGTCACTTTACTCGTACCGTAATGCATGATCTCGTGGCCAACACTTTGGTCACCTTGAGCTCATTATGAGGATGCATTACCGAGTGGGCCCAGAGATACCTCTCCGTCATACGGAGTGACAAATCCCAGTCTCGATCCGTGTCAACCCAACAGCTACTTTCGGAGATACCTGTAATGCACCTTTATAGTCACCCAGTTACGTTGTGACGTTTGATACACCCAAGGCACTCTTACGGTATCCGGGAGTTACACGATCTCATGGTCGAAGGAAGAGATACTTGACACTTGCAAAGCTCTAGCAAAACGAACTACACGATCTTTTATGCTATGCTTAGGATTGGGTCTTGTCCATCACATCATTCTCCTAATGATGTGATCCCGTTATCAACGACATCCAATGTCCATAGTCAGGAAACCATGACTATCTGTTGATCACAACGAGCTGGTCAACTAGAGGCTTACCAGGGACATATTGTGGTCTAAGTATTCACACGTGTATTATGATTTCCGGATAATACAGTTATAGCATGAATAAAAGACAATTATCATGAACAATGAAATATAATAATACTTTTATTATTGCCTCTAGGGCATATTTCCAACAGTCTCCCACTTGCACTAGAGTCACCAATCTAGTTACATTGTGATGAATCGAACACCCATAGAGTTCTGGTGTTGATCATGTTTAGCTCGCGAGAGAGGTTTAGTCAACGGATCTGCGACATTCAGATCCGTATGTACTTTGCAAATTTCTATGTCTCCATCTTGAACATTTTCACGGATGGAGTTGAAACGACGCTTGATGTGCCTGGTCTTCTTGTGAAACCTGGGCTCCTTGGCAAGGGCAATAGCTCCAGTGTTGTCACAGAAGAGTTTGATTGGCCCCGACGCATTGGGTATGACTCCTAGGTCGGTGATGAACTCCTTCACCCAAATCGCTTCATGCGCTGCCTCCGAGGCTGCCATGTACTCCGCTTCACACGTAGATCCCGCCACGACGCTCTGCTTGCAGCTGCACCAGCTTACTGCTCCACCATTCAACATATACACGTATCCGGTTTGTGACTTAGAGTCATCCGGATCTGAGTCGAAGCTAGCGTCGACGTAACCCTTTATGACAAGCTCTTCGTCTCCTCCATAAACGAGAAACATGTCCTTTGTCCTTTTCAGGTACTTCAGGATATTCTTGACTGCTGTCCAGTGTTCCTTGCCGGGATTACTTTGGTATCTAGCTACCAAACTCACAGCAAGGTTTACATCAGGTCTGGTACACAACATGGCATACATAATAGATCCTATGGCTGAAGCATAGGGGATGACACTCATCTCTTCTTTATCTTTTGCCGTGGTCGGTGACTGAGCCGAGCTCAATCTCACACCTTGTAACATAGGCAAGAACCCCTTCTTGGACTGATCCATTTTGAACCTCTTCAAAATCTTATCAAGGTATGTGCTTTCTGAAAGACCTATGAGGCGTCTCGATCTATCTCTATAGATCTTGATGCCTAATATGTAAGCAGCTTCTCCAAGGTCCTTCATTGAAAAACACTTATTCAAGTAGGCCTTAATGCTGTCCAGAAATTCTATATTATTTCCCATCAAGAGTATGTCATCTACATATAATATGAGAAATGCTACAGAGCTCCCACTCACTTTCTTGTAAACGCAGGCTTCTCCATAAGTCTGCATAAACCCAAACGCTTTGATCATCTCATCAAAGCGAATATTCCAACTCCGAGATGCTTGCACCAGCCCATAAATGGATCGCTGGAGCTTGCATACTTTGTTAGCGTTCTTAGGATCGACAAAACCTTCCGGCTGCATCATATACAGTTCTTCCTTAAGATGCCCGTTAAGGAATGCTGTTTTGACGTCCATCTGCCATATCTCATAATCATAGTATGCGGCAATTGCTAACTTGATTCGGATGGACTTTAGCTTCACTACGGGAGAGAATGTCTCGTCGTAGTCAATCCCTTGAACCTGTCGATAACCCTTAGCGACAAGTCGAGCTTTATAGATGGTGACATTACCATCCGCGTCTGTCTTCTTCTTAAAGATCCATTTGTTTTCTATCGCTCGCCGATCATCGGGCAAGTCTGTCAAAGTCCATACTTTGTTTTCATACATGGATTCTATCTCGGATTTCATGGCTTCAAGCCATTTGTTGGAATCTGGGCCCGCCATCGCTTCTTCATAGTTCGAAGGTTCACCGTTGTCTAACAACATGATTTCCAGGACGGGGTTGCCGTACCACTCTGGTGCGGAACGTGTCCTTGTGGACCTACGAAGTTCAGTAGCAACTTGATCCGAAGTACCTTGATCATCATCATTGGTTTCCTCTTCAGTTGGTGTGGGCATCACAGGAACATTTTCCTGAGCTGCACCACTTTCCCGTTCGAGAGGTAGTACTTCATCGAGTTCTACTTTCCTCCCACTTACTTCTTTCGAGAGAAACTATTTTTCCAGAAAGCATCCGTTCTTGGCAACAAAGATTTTGCCCTCGGATCTTAAGTAGAAGGTATACCCGACAGTTTCCTTAGGGTATCCTATGAAGATGCATTTTTCTGACTTGGGTTCGAGCTTTTCAGGTTGAAGTTTCTTGACATAAGCATCACATCCCCAAACTTTTAGAAACGACAGCTTAGGTTTCTTCCCAAACCATAATTCATACGGTGTCGTCTCAACGGATTTAGACGGTGCCCTATTTAAAGTGAATGTAGCTGTCTCTAGAGCGTATCCCCAAAATGATAGCGGTAAATCAGTAAGAGACATCATAGACCGCACCATATCCAATAGAGTGCGATTACGACGTTCGGACACACCGTTTCGCTGAGGTGTTCCAGGCGGCGTGAGTTGTGAAACGATTCCACATTTCCTTAAGTGTGTGCCAAATTCGTGACTTAAATATTCTCCTCCACGATCTGATCGTAGGCACTTTATCTTTCGGTCACGTTGATTCTCCACCTCATTCTGAAATTCCTTGAACTTTTCAAAGGTCTCAGACTTGTGTTTAATTAAGTAGACATACCCATATCTACTTAAGTCATCAGTGAGAGTGAGAACATAACGATATCCTCCGCGAGCCTCAACGCTCATTGGACCGCACACATCGGTATGTATGATTTCCAATAAGTTGGTTGCTCGCTCCATTGTTCCGGAGAACGGAGTCTTGGTCATCTTTCCCATGAGGCATGGTTCGCACGTGTCAAATGATTCATAATCAAGAGACTCTAAAAGTCCATCGGCATGGAGCTTCTTCATGCGCTTGACACCAATGTGACCAAGGCGGCAGTGCCACAAGTATGTGGGACTATCGTTATCAACTTTACATCTTTTGGCATCTACACTATGAACATGTGTAATATTACGCTCGAGATTCATTAAGAATAAACCATTGACCATCGGAGCATGACCATAAAACATATCTCTCATATAAATCGAACAACCATTATTCTCAGACTTAAATGAGTAGCCATCTCGTATTAAACGAGATCCAGATACAATGTTCATGCTCAAACTTGGCACTAAATAACAATTATTAAGGTTCAAAACTAATCCCGTAGGTAAATGTAGAGGCAGCGTGCCGACGGCGATCACATCGACTCTAGAACCATTCCCGACGCGCATCGTCACCTCGTCCTTCGCCAGTCTCCGTTTATTCCGCAGCTCCTGCTGTGAGTTACAAATATGAGCAACGGCACCGGTATCAAATACCCAGGAGTTACTACGAGTACTGGTAAGGTACACATCAATTACATGTATATCAAATATACCTTTGGTTTTGCCGGCCTTCTTATCTGCTAAGTATTTGGGGCAGTTCCGCTTCCAGTGACCCTTCCCCTTGCAATAAAAGCACTCAGTCTCAGGCTTAGGTCCATTCTTTGACTTCTTCCCGGTAACTGGCTTACCAGGCGCGGCAACCTCCTTGCCGTCCTTCTTGAAGTTCTTCTTACCCTTGCCCTTCTTGAACTTAGTGGTCTTATTGACCATCAACACTTGATGTTCTTTCTTGATTTCAGCCTCTGCTGACTTCAGCATCGAGAATACTTCAAGAATGGTCTTTTCCATCCCCTGCATGTTGTAGTTCATCACAAAGCTCTTGTAGCTTGGTGGAAGCGACTGGAGGATTCTGTCAATGACCGCCTCATCTGGGAGGTAAATGTTCAGCCGGGTCATACGGTTGTGCAACCCAGACATCTTCAGGATGTGCTCACTGACAGAACTGTTTTCCTCCATCTTACAACTGTAGAACTTGTCGGAGACATCATATATCTCGACCCGGGCATGAGCTTGGAAAACTAGTTTCAGCTCTTCGAACATCTCATATGCTCCGTGATGCTCAAAACGCTTTTGGAGCCCCGGTTCTAAGCTGTAAAGCATGCCGCACTGAACGAGGGAGTAATCATCAGCGCGAGTTTGCCAAGCATTCATAATGTCTTGGTTCTCTGGGACGGGAGCGTCACCTAGCGGTCCTTCTAGGACATATTGTTTCCTGGCAGCTATGAGGATGATCCTCAGGTTCCGGACCCAGTCCGTATAGTTGCTGCCATCATCTTTCAGCTTGGTTTTCTCTAGGAACGCGTTGAAGTTCATGTTGACATGAGCGTTGGCCATTTGATCTACAAGACATATTTGCAAAGGTTTTAGACTAAGTTCATGATAATTAAGTTCTGATCAAATTATGAACTCCCACTCAGATTAGACATCCCGTTAGTCATCTAAGTGTTACACGATCCGAGTCGACTAGGCCGTGTCCGATCATCACGTGAGACGGACTAGTCATCGTCGGTGAACATTCTCATGTTGATCGTATCTTCCATACGACTCGTGTTCGACCTTTCGGTCTCCGTGTTCCGAGGCCATGTCTGCACATGCTAGGCTCGTCAAGTTAACCCTAAGTGTTTTCGCTGTGTAAAACTGTCTTACACCCGTTGTATGTGAACGTAAGAATCCATCACACCCGATCATCACGTGGTGCTTAGAAGCGACGAACTGTAGCAACGGGGCACAGTTAGGGGAGAACACTTCTTGAAATTTTTGTAAGGGATCATCTTATTTACTACCGTTGTCCTAAGTAAACAAGATGCATAAACATAATAAACATCACATGCAATTATATAGTTGTGACATGATATGGCCAATATCATATAGCTCCATTGATCTTCATCTTCGGGGCTCCATGATCATCTTGTCACCGGCTTGACACCATGATCTCCATCATCATGATCTCCATCATCGTGTCTTCATGAAGTTGTCACGCCAACGACTACTTCTACTTCTATGGCTAACGCGTTTAGAAATAAAGTAAAGTGAGTTACATGGCGTTCTTCAATGACACGCAGGTCATACAAAAAATAAAGACAACTCCTATGGCTCCTGCCGGTTGTCATACTCATCGACATGCAAGTCGTGAATCCTATTACAAAGAACATGATCTCATACATCACAATTCATCATTCATCACAACTTCTGGCCATATCACATCACATGATCAATCGCTGCAAAAACAAGTTAGACGTCCTCTAATTGTTGTTGCATCTTTTACGTGGCTGCAATTGGGTTCTAGCAAGAACATTTTCTTACCTACGAATAACCACAACGTGATTTTGTCAACTTCTATTTACCCTTCATAAGGGCCCTTTTCATCAAATCCGCTCCAACTAAAGTGGGAGAGACAGACACCCGCCAGCCACCTTATGCAACTAGTGCATGTCAGTCGGTGGAACCGGTCTCACGTAAGCGTATGTGTAAGGTTGGTCCAGGCCGCTTCATCCCACAATACCGCCGAAGCAAGAAAAGACTAGAGGCAAGTAAGATGACAAAATCCACGCCCACAACAAAATTGTGTTCTACTCGTGCAAAGAGAACTACGCATAGACCTAGCTCATCATGCCACTGTTGGGGAACGTTGCAGAAAATTAAAATTTTTCCTACGGTTTCACCAAGATCCATCTATGAGTTCATCTAAGCAACGAGTCAAGGGAGAGAGTTTGCATCTACATACCACTTGTAGATCACGAGCGGAAGCTAGCCAAGGGGATGGTGATGATGGAGTCGTACTCGAACGTGATTCGGATCACCGATGTCCAAGTGCTGAACGGACAGCACCTCCGCGTTCAACACACGTACGGGACGGGAGACGTCTCCTCCTTCTTGATCCAGCAAGGGGGAAGGAGAGGTTGAGGAAGATTGCTCCAACGGCAGCACGACGGCGTGGTGTAGTTGGTGCAGCAGTACTCCGACAGGGCTTCGCCAAGCATATACGGAGGAGGAGAGGTGTTGGGGAGGGGAGGGGCTGCGCCTTGGCTTGTGTTAAGCTCCCATGCACCTCCCCACTATATATAGGGGTGGAGGGGCTGGTTTCTTGCCCTCCAAGTCCATTGGGGCGTTGGCCAAGGTGGGAGGAAAGAAATCCCATCATTTCCTTCCCCACCGATTGTTATCCCCCTTTTTTTAGGGATCTTGATCTTATCCCTTCGGGATATGATCTTATTCCTTCTAAGGGGGGATCTTGGTGCGCCTTGACCAGGGGTGTGGGGCCTTTCCCCCACTACTCACGTTCATGTGGGTCCCCCCATGCAGGTGGGCCCCACTCCAGAACCTTCTAGAACCTTCCCGGTACAATACCGAAAAATCCCGAACATTTTCCGGTGGCCAAAATAGGACTTCCCATATATAAATCTTTACCTCCGGACCATTCCGGAACTCCTCGTGACGTCCGGGATCTCGTCCGGGACTCTGAACAACATTCGGTAACCACATACAAACTTCCTTTATAACCCTAGCGTCATCGAACCTTAAGTGTGTAGACCCTACGGGTTCGGGAGACATGTAGAAATGACCGAGACGTTCTCTGGTCAATAACCAATAGTGGGATCTGGATACCCATGTTGGCTCCCACATGCTTCTCGATGTTGTCATCGGATGAACCACGATTTCGAGGATTCGATCAAACCCTGTATACAATTCCCTTTGTCAATCGGTACGTTACTTGCCCGAGACTCGATCGTCGGTATCCCAATACCTTGTTCAGTCTCGTTACCGGCAAGTCACTTTACTCGTACCGTAATGCATGATCTCGTGGCCAACACTTTGGTCACCTTGAGCTCATTATGATGATGCATTATCGAGTGGGCCCAGAGATACCTCTCCGTCATACGGAGTGACAAATCCCAGTCTCGATCCGTGTCAACCCAACAGCTACTTTCGGAGATACCTGTAATGCACCTTTATAGTCACCCAGTTACGTTGTGACGTTTGATACACCCAAGGCACTCCTATGGTATCCGGGAGTTACACGATCTCATGGTCTAAGGAAGAGATACTTGACATTGGCAAAGCTCTAGCAAATGAACTAAACGACCTTTGTGCTATGCTTAGGATTGGGTCTTGTCCATCACATCATTCTCCTAATGATGTGATCCCGTTATCAACGACATCCAATGTCCATAGCCAGGAAATCATGACTATCTGTTGATCACAACGAGCTAGTCAACTAGAGGCTCACTAGGGACATATTGAGGTCTATGTATTCACACGTGTATTACGATTTCCGGATAATACAGTTATAGCATGAATAAAAGACAATTATCATGAACAATGAAATATAATAATACTTTTATTATTGCCTCTAGGGCATATTTCCAACACTAGGTATGAAGATACCAACGATCGAATCTCGGGCAAGTAACATACCGATGGACAAAGGGAATTACATATGTTGTCATAATGGTTCGACCGATAAAGATCTTTGTGAAGGAAATATGCCCTAGAGGCAATAATAAAGTTGTTACTTATATTTCCTTATATCATGATAAATGTTTATTATTCATGCTAGAATTGTATTAACCGGAAACTTAGTACATGTGTGAATACATAGACGAACAGAGTGTCCCTAGTATGCCTCTACTTGACTAGCTCGTTAATCAAAGATGGTTAAGTTTCCTAGCCATGGACATGTGTTGTCATTTGATGAACGGGATCACATCATTAGAGAATGATGCGATGGACAAGACCCATCCATTAGCTTAGCATAATGATCATTCAGTTTTATTGCTATTGCTTTCTTCATCAACTTATACATGTTCCTCTGACTATGAGATTATGCAACTCCCGAATACCATAGGAGCACCTTATGTGCTATCAAACATCACAACCTAACTGGGTGATTATGAAGATGCTCTACAGGTGTCTCCGATGGTGTTTGTTGGGTTGGCATAGATCGAGATTAGGATTTGTCACTCCGTCTATCGGAGAGGTATCTCTGGGCCCTCTCAGTAATGTACATCACTATGAGCCTTGCAAGCAATGTGACTAATGAGTTAGTTGCGGGATGATACATTACTGAACGAGTAAACAGACTTTCCGGTAACGAGATTGAACTAGGTATGATTATACCGATGATCGAATCTCGGGCAAGTAACATACCGATGACAAAGGGAACGACGTATGTTGTTATGCGGTTTGACCGATAAAGATCTTCTTAGAATATGAAGGAGCCAATATGAGCATCCAGGTTCCGCTATTGGTTATTGACCGGAGATGTGTCTCGGTCATGTCCACATAGTTCTCGAACCCGTAGGGTCCACACACTTAACGTGCGATGATGATTTGTATTATGAGTTATGTGATTTGATGTACCGAAGGTTGTTCGGAGTCCTAGATGAGATCACGGACATGACGAGGAGTCTCGAAATGGCCGAGATGTAAAGATTGATATATTGGAAGGTGCTACCTCCTGAGCACTGCATTGGTTTTCCCTTGAAGAGAAAAGGGTGATGCAGCAAAGTAGCATAAGTATTTCCCTTAGTTTTTGAGAACCAAGGTATCAATCCAGTAGGAGGCCACGCTCAAGTACCTTGCACCTACACAAACAAATAATAACCTTGCAACCAACGCGATAAAGGGGCTGTCAATCCCTTCAGGCCACTTGCAAAAGTGAAATCTGATAGAGAAGATAAGATAATTTTTTTGGTATTTTTATGATAAAGATTAAAAGTAAAGAAAGCAAAATAAACGGCGCAAGAAATAGCTTGTTGATGGGAGATTAATATGATGGAAAATAGACCCGGGGGCCATAGGTTTCACTAGTGGTTTCTCTCAAGATAGCGTAAGTATTATGGTGGGTAAACAAATTACTGTCGAGCAATTGATAGAATTGAGCATAGTTATGAGAATATCTAGGTATGATCATCTATATAGGCATCACGTCCATGACAAGTAGACCGACTCCTGCCTGCATCTACTACTATTACTCCACACATCGACCGCTATCCAACATGCATCTAGAGTATTAAGTTCATAAGAACAGAGTAACGCCTTAGGTAAGATGACATGATGTAGAGGGATAAACTCAAGCAATATGATATAAACCCCATCTTTTTATCCTCGATGGCAACAATATAATACGTGTCATTTCCCTTTCTGTCACTAGGATCGAGCACCGCAAGATTGAACCCAAAGCTAAGGACTTCTCTCATTGCAAGAAAGATCAATCTAGTAGGCCAAACCAAACTGATAATTCGAAGAGACTTGCGAAGATAACCAATCATACATAAAAGAATTCAGAGAAGATTCAAATATTGTTCATAGATAATCTTGATCATAAACCCACAATTCATCGGATCTCGACAAACACACCACAAAAGAAGATTACATCGAATAGATCTCCAAGAGAATTGAGGAGAACTTTGTATTGAGATCCAAAGAGAGAGAAGAGGCCATCTAGCTAATAACTATGGACCCTAAGGTCTGAGGTAAACTACTCACACATCATCGGAGAGGTTATGGTGTTGACGTAGAAGCCCTCCGTGATCAATGCCCCCTCCGGCGGAGCGCCGGAAAAGGCCCCAAGATGGGATCTCACGGGTACGGAAGGTTGCGGCGGTGGAATTAGGTTTTCATGGTGCTCCTCGATGATTTGGGGGTACATAGGTATATATAGGAGGAAGAAGTAGGTCAGTGGAGCCACAAGGGGCCCACGAGGGTGGAGGGCGCGCCCAGGGGGTAGGCGCGCCCCCCTGTCTCGTGGCCTCCTTGTTGATTGCTTGACGTCCGCTCAAAGTCCTCTGGATCATGTTTGTTCCAATAATCACGCCCCCAAAGGTTTCATTCCGTTTGGACTCCGTTTGATATTCCTTTTCCACGAAACACTGAAATAGGCAAAAAACAGCAATTTGGGCTGGGCCTCCGGTTAATAGGTTAGTCCCAAAAACAATATAAAAGTGTATAAATAAGCCCATTAAACATCCAAAACAGAATATATAATAGCATGGAACAATGAAAAATTATAGATACGTTGGAGACGTATCGGAAGGCTATATTCGGACATCGGAAAGGTTCCGAGTGATTCAGGTATTTTTTGGAGTACCGGAGAGTTAAGGGAATTCGCCAGGGAAGTAATGGGCCTTAATGGGCCATACGGGAAAGGAGAGAAGGGCCTCAAGGGTTGGCTGCGCCCCCCCATGGGCTGGTCCGAATTGGACTAGGGAGGGGGCGGCGCCCCCCTCTTTCCTTCTCCCCCTCTTCCCCTTACTTCTTCTCCTACTCCAACTAGGGAAGGCGGGAAACCTACTCCTACTAGGAGTAGGAATCCCTCTTGGGGCGCGCCATAGAGAGGGCCAGCCCTCCCCTCCTCCACTCCTTTATATACGGGGGAGGGGCACCCCAAAGGCACTCCAAGATTTGTCTTAGCCGTTTGCGGTGCCCCCTCCATAGTTTTCCACCTCGGTCATATTGTCATAGTTCTTAGGCGAAGCCCTGCATTGGTAACTTCGTCATCACCATCACCACACCATCATGTTGACGAAACTCTCCCTTGGTCTCAACTGGATCAAGAGTCCGAGGGACGTCACCGAGCTGAACATGTGCAGATCGCAAAGGTGCAGTGCGTTCGGTACTTGGATCGGTTGGATTGCGAAGACGTTCGACTACATCAACCGCGTTACTAAACGCTTCCGCTTTTGGTCTACGAGGGTACGTGGACACACTCTCCCCTCTCATTGCTATGCATCCCTAGATAGATCTTGCGTGACCGTAGGCATTTTTTGAAATATTGTGTTCCCCAATAGTGGTATTAGAGCCAGGTTTATGTGTAGATGTTATATGCACGAGTAGAACACAAAGGAGTTGTGGGTGTGGGTATATACATATTGCTTGCCGTCACTAGTTGTTTCTTCATTCGGCGGTATTGTTGGATGAAGCGGCCCAGACCGACATTACGCATACGCTTACGCGAGACTGGTTCTACCGATGTGCTTCGCACACAGGTGGGTGGTGGGTGTTAGTTTCTCCAACTTTAGTTGAATCGGATTCAATGAACAAGGTTCTTTTTGAAGATCAAAAAGCAATTATTATACCGCGTTGTGGTTTTTGATGCGTAGGTAAGAACGGTATTTGCTCAACCCGTAGCAGCCACGTAAAACTTGCAACAACAAAGTAGAGGACGTCTAACTTGTTTTTGCAAGGCATGTTGTGATGTGATATGGTTAATACATGATGCTAAATTTTATTGTATGAGATGATCATGTTTTGTAACACAGTTATTGGCAACTGGCAGGAGCCATATGGTTGTCTCTTTATTGTATGAAATGCAATCGCCATGTAATAGCTTTACTTTATCACTAAGCGGTAGAGATAGTCGTAGAAGCAATAGTTGGCGAGACGACAACGATGCTTCGATGGAGATCAAGGTGTCAAGCCGGTGACGATGGTGATTATGACGGTGCTTTGGAGATGGAGATCAAAGGCACAAGATGATGATGGCCATATCATATCACTTTTATTGATTGTATGTGATGTTTATCCTTTATGCAGCTTATTCTGCTTAGTTCGACGATAGCATTATAAGATGATCCCTCACTAAATTTCAAGGTATAGGTGTTCTCCCCGAGTATGCACCGTTGCTATAGTTTGTCGTGCCGAGACACCACATGATGATCGGGTGTGATAAGCTCTACGTTCACATACAACGGGTGCGAGCCAGTTTTGCACACATGGAATACTCGGGTTAAACTTGACGAGCCTAGCATATGCAGATATGGCCTCGGAACACTAAGGCCAAAAGGTCGAGCATGAATCATATAGTAGATATGGTCAACATAGCGATGTTCACCATTGAAAACTACTCCATCTCACGTGATGATCGGACATGGTTTAGTTGATATGGATCACGTGATCACTTAGATGATTAGAGGGATGTCTATCTAAGTGGGAGTTCTTAAGTAATTTGATTAATTGAACTTTAATTTATCATGAACTTAGTACCTGATAGTATTTTGCATGTCTATGTTGTTGTAGATAGATGGCCCGTGCTTTTGTTCCGTTGAATTTTAATGCGCTCCTAGAGAAAACTAAGTTGAAAGATGATGGTAGAAACTACACGAAATGGGTCCGTAACTTGAGGATTATCCTCATTGTTGCAAATAAGAATTACGTCCTGGAAGCACCGCTAGGTGACAAACTCGCTGCAGGAGCAACGCCAGATGTTGTGAACACTTGGCAGAGCAAAGCTGATGACTACTCGATAGTTCAGTGTGCCATGCTTTACGGCTTAGAACCGGGACTTCAACGACATTTTGAACGTCATGGAGCATATGAGATGTTCCGGGAGTTGAAGTTAATATTTCAAGCAAATGCCCGAATTGAGAGATATGAAGTCTCCAATAAGTTCTACAGCTGCAAGTTGGAGGAGAATAGTTTTGTCAGTGAACATATACTCAGAATGTCTGGCTACCACAACCACTTGACTCAACTAGGAGTTAATCTTCCTGATGATAGTGTCATTGACAGAGTTCTTCAATCACTGCCACCAAGCTACAAGAGCTTCGTGATGAACTATAATATGCAAGGGATGGATAAAACGATTCCTGAGCTCTTCACAATGCTGAAGGCTGCGGAGGTAGAAATCAAGAAGGAGCATCAAGTGTTGATGGTTAACAAGACCACCAGTTTCAAGAAAAAGGGTAAAGGGAAGAAGGGGAACTTTAAGAAGAACAACAAGCGAGTTGCTGCTCAAGTGAGGAAACCCAAGTCTGGAACTAAGCCTGAGACTGAGTGCTTCTACAGCAAAGGAACTGGTCACTGGAAGCGGAACTACCCCAAGTATTTGGCGGAGAAGAAGGATGGCAAAGTGAAAGGTATATTTGATATACATGTTATTGATGTGTACCTTACTAATGCTCGCAGTAGTGCCTAGGTATTTGATACTGGTTCAGTTGCTAACATTTCCAACTCAAAATAGGGGCTATGGATTAAGCGAAGATTGGCTAAGGACGAGGTGACGATGCACGTAGGAAATGGTTCCAAAGTCGATGTGATCGCTGTCGGCATGCTACCTCTACATCTACCTTCGGGATTAGTTTTAGACCTAAATAATTGTTATTTGGTGCCAACGTTGAGCATGAACATTATATCTGGATCTTGTTTGATGTGAGACGGTTATTCATTTAAATCAGAGAATAATGGTTGTTCTATTTATATGAGTAATATCTTTTATGGTCATGCACCCTTGATGAGTGGTCTATTTTTACTAAATCTTGATAGTAATGATACACATATTCATAATATTGATGCCAAAAGATGCAAAGTTGATAATGATAGTGCAACATTTTTTTGTGGCACTGCTGTTTAGGTTGTATTGGTGTAAAGCGCATGAAGATACTCCATACTGATGGGCTTTTGGAATCACTTGATGCTTGCGAACCATGCCTCATGGGCAAAGATGACTAAAACTCCGTTCTCCGGAACAATGGAGCAAGCAACAGACTTGTTGGAAATAATACATACGGATGTATGTGGTCCGATGAGTGTTGAGACTCGTGGCGGGTATCGTTATTTTCTGACCTTCACATATGATTTGAGCAAATATGGGTATATCTACTTGATGAAACATAAGTCTGAAACATTTGAAAAATTCAAAGAATTTCAGAGTGAAGTGGAAAATCATCGTAACAAGAAAATAAAGTTTCTGCGATCTGATCGTGGAGGAGAATATTTGAGTTACGAGTTTGGTCTTCATTTGAAACAATGCAGAATACTTTCGCAACTTACACCACCTGGAACACCACAGCGTAATGGTGTGTCCGAACATCATAACCGCACTTTATTAGATATGGTGCCATCTATGATGTCTCTTACCGATTTATCACTATCATTTTGGGGTTATGCATTAGAGACAACTGCATTCACATTAAATAGGGCACCATCGAAATCCGCTGAGATGACACCTTATGAACTGTGGTTTGGCAAGAAACCCAAGTTGTCGTTTCTTGAAATTTGGGGCTGCGATGCTTATGTGAAAAAAAAACTTCAACCTGATAAGCTCAAACCCAAATCGGAGAAATGTGTCTTCATAGGATACACAAAAGAGACTGCTGGGTACACCTTCTATCACAGATCCGAAGGCAAGATATTCATTACTAAGAATGGATCCTTTCTAGAGAAGGAGTTTCTCTCGAAAGAATTGAGTGGGAGGAAAGTAGAACTTGATGAGGTAACTGTACCTGCTCCCTTATTGGAAAGTAGTATATCACATAAATCAGTTCCAGTGATTCCTACACCAGTAAGTGAGGAAGCTAATGATGATGATCATGAAACTTCTGATCAAGTTACTACCGAACCTCGTAGGTCAACCAGAGTAAGATCCACACCAGAGTGGCACGGTAATCCTGTTCTGGAAGTCATGTTACTTGACCATGACGAACCTACAAACTATGAGGAAGCGATGATGAGCCCAGATTCCGCAAAATGGCTTGAGGCCACGAAATCTGAGATGGGATCCATGGATGAGAACAAAGTGTGGACTTTGGTTGACTTGCCCAATGATGGGCAAGCCATTGAGAATAAATGGACATTCAAGAGGAAGACGAACGCTGATAGTAGTGTTACTATCTACAAATCTTGATTTGTCGCAAAAGGTTTTCGACAAGTTCAAGGTGTTGACTACAATGAGATTTTCTCACTCGTATCGATTCTTAATAGTCTATCAGAATCATGTTAGCAGTTGCCGCATTTTATGAAATCTGGCAAATAGGATATCAAAACTACATTCCTTAATGGATTTATTAAAAAAGAGTTGTATGTGATGCAACCAGAAGATTTTGTCAATCCTAAAGATGCTAACAAAGTGTGCAAGCTCCAGCGATCCATCTATGGATTGGTGTAAGCATCTCGAAGTTGGAATATACGCTTTGATAAGTTGATCAAAGCATATAGTTTTATACAGACTTGCGGTGAAGCCTGTATTTACAAGAAAGTGAGTGGGAGCACTATAGCCTTTCTGATAAGTATATGTGAATGACATATTGTTGATCGGAAATGATGTAGAATTTTCTGGAAAGCATAAAGGAGTGTTTGAAAGGAATTTTTCAAAGAAAGACCTCGGTGAAGCTACTTACATATTGAGCATCAAGATCTATAGAGATAGATCAAGACGCTTGATATATTTTCAATGAGTACATACCTTGACAAGACTTTGAAGTAGTTTAAAATGGAACAGTCAAAGAAGGAGTTCTTGCCTGTGTTGCAAGGTGTGAAGTTGAGTAAAGACTCAAAACCCAACCACGACATAAAATAGAAAGAGAATGAAAAGTCATTCACTATGCCTCAGTCATAGGTTCTATAAAGTATGCTATGCTGTGTACCAGACCTATTGTGTACTTCACCATAAGTTTGGATCCAAGAGTGGATCACTAGACAACCATAAATATCCTTAGTGGAATAAGGAAATGTTTCTCGGTTCTGGAGGTGACAAAGAGTTTGTCGTAAAGAGTTACGTCGGTGCAAGCTTTGACACCAATCTGGATGACTCTAAGTCTCGATCTAGATACATATTGAAAGTGGGAGCAATTAGCTAGAGTAGCTCCATGCAAAGCATTGTAGACATAGTAAATTTGCAAAACACATATGGCTCTGAATGTGGCAGACCCGTTGACTAAATTTCTCTCACAAGCAAAACATGATCACTCTTTGGGTGTTAATCACATAGCGATGTGAACTAGATTATTGACTCTAGTAAACCCTTTGGGTGTTAGTCACATGGAGATGTGAACTAATCACATAAAGATGTGAACTATTGATGTTAAATCACATGATGATGTGAGCTAGATTATTGAATCTAGTGCAAGTGGGAGACTGAAGGAAATATGCCCTAGAGGCAATAATAAAGTTGTTATTTATATTTCCTTATATCATGATAAATGTTTATTATTCATGCTAGAATTGTATTAACCAGAAACTTAGTACAATGTGTGAATACATAGACAAATAGAGTGTCCCTAGTATGCCTCTACTTGACTAGCTCGTTAACCGAAGATGGTTAAGATTCCTAGCCATGGACATGTGTTGTCATTTGATGAACATGATCACATCATTAGAGAATGATGTGATGGACAAGACCTATCCGTTAGCTTAGCATAATGATCATTCAGTTTTATTGCTACTGCTTTTTTCATGACTTATACATGTTCCTCTGACTATGAGATTATGCAACTCCCGAATACCAGAGGAACACCTTGTGTGCTATCAAACATCACAATGTAGCTGGGTGATTATAAAGATGCTCTACAGGTGTCTCCGATGGTGTTTGTTGGGTTGGCATAAATCGAGATTAGGATTTGTC
Organism: Triticum dicoccoides; assembly: GCF_002162155.2. Taxonomy (NCBI): domain Eukaryota; kingdom Viridiplantae; phylum Streptophyta; class Magnoliopsida; order Poales; family Poaceae; genus Triticum; species Triticum dicoccoides. Next base: position 660,283,463 of record NC_041382.1, read on the forward strand.
ACTCCGTCTATCGGAGAGGTATCTCTAGGCCCTCTCGGTAATGTACATCACTATGAGCCTTGCAAGCAATGTGACTAATGAGTTAGTTGCGGGATGATACATTACTGAACGATTAAAGAGACTTGCTGGTAACGAGATTGAACTAGGTATGATGATACCAACGATCGAATCTCGGGCAAGTAACATACCGATGACAAAGGGAACGACGTATGTTGTTATGCGGTTTGACTGATAAAGAACTTCGTAGAATATGTAGGAGCCAATATGAGCATCCAGGTTCCGCTATTGGTTATTGACCGGAGATGTGTCTCGGTCATGTCTACATAGTTCTCGAACCCGTAGGGTCCGCACGCTTAACGTTCGATGACGATTTGTATTATGAGTTATGCGATTTGATGTACCGAAGGTTGTTCAGAGTCCCGGATGAGATCACGGACATGACGAGGAGTCTCGAAATGGTTGAGACATAAAGATCGATATATTGGAAGGCTATATTCGGACATAGGAAAGGTTCCGAGTGATTCGGGTATTTTTCAGAGTACCGGAGAGTTACTGGAATTCGTCGGGGAAGTAATGGGCCTTAAAGGGACATACGAGAAAGGAGAGAAGGGCCTCAAGGGGTGGTTGTGCGCCCCCCATGGGCTGGTCCGAATTGGACTAGGGAGGGGGCGGCGCCCCCCTTTTTCCTTCTCTCCCTCTTCCCCTTCTTCTCCTACTCCTACTAGGAGTAGGAATCCCCCTTGGGGCGCGCCATAGAGAGGGCCGGCCCTCCCCTCCTCCACTCCTTTATATACGGGGGAGGGGGCACCCCAAAGGCACTCCAAGATTTGTCTTATCCGTGTGCGGTGCCTCCTCCACAGTTTTCCACCTCGGTCATATTGTCGTAGTGCTTAGGCAAAGCCCTGCGTCGGTAACTTCATCATCACCGTCACCACGCCGTCATGCTGACGAAACTCTCCCTTGGCCTCAACTAAATCAAGAGTCCGAGGGACGTCACCGAGCTGAATGTGTGCAGATCATGGAGGTGCCGTGTGTTCAGTACTTGGATCGGTTGGATCACAAAGATGTTCGGCTACATCAACCGCGTTACTAAACGCTTCCGCTTTCAGTCTACGAGGGTACATGGACACACTCTCCCCTCTCGTTGGTATGCATCCCTAGATAGATCTTGCGTGATCGTAGGAATTTTTTTGAAATACTGTGTTCCCCAACACTTTGTAGAATATGTAGGAGCCAATATGGGCATCCAGGTTCCGCTATTGGTTATTGACCGGAGAGGTGTCTCGGTCATGTCTACATAGTTCTCGGACCCGCAGGGTCCGCACGCTTAACGTTTGTTGAAGTTTTGGTGACCGAATGTTGTTAGGAGTCCTAGATGAGATCATGGACATGACGAGGAGTCTCAAAATGGTCGAGAGGTAAAGATGGATATATAGGACGATGGTATTTGGACACGGGAAGTGTTTCAGGACGTACTGGGAAGGAATTGGGTCACCGGAAGGGGTTCCGCCCCCCGCCCCCAGCAAGATATTAGCCTTATGGGCCAAAGGAGGGGACAAACCAGCCCACAAGGGGGCTGGTGCACCCCCACCCTTGTTTGGCCAGCCCTAGGGAAGGAAAATGGGGAGGGCTAGCCCCTCCTGCCTTCCCCTCTCATGGGAGAAAGGAAAAGGGGGTACCACCCTCCCTTGCCTTTCCCCGCACTCCAAATGAGGAAAGAGGGGGGCATGGCTTGGGAGGGACCCCAAGTAGGATTCCTCCTACTTGGGCACCTCCTTTGGCTGCTCCTCCCTCCCACCTATATATATGTGGGAGGGGGGCACCTAGCACACAACCGACAATTGCCTTGCCTTGTGCGGCGCCCCCTCCATCGTTTACACCCCCGGTCATATTTTCGTAGTGCTTAGGCGAAGCCCTGCGAGGATCACTTCACCATCACCATCACCACGCCGTCGTGCTAACGAAACTCATCTACTACCTCGATGTCTTGTTGGATCAAGAAGGCGAGGGACGTCACCGAGTTGAACGTGTGAAGAACGCGGAGGTGCTGTGCGTTCGGTACTTGATCGGTTGAAGCGCGAAGAAGTTTGACTACATCAACCGCGTTAAGAAATGCTTCCGCTTACGGTCTACAAGGGTATGTAGACACACTCTCCCCCTCATTGCTATGCATCTCTACGGATAGATCATTGTGTGTGCATAGAATTTTTTTTGTTTTCCGTGCAACGATTCCCAACAGTAATAATAATAGATGTAGGCTGGAGTTGGTCTACTTTGTCTCAGACGTGATGCCTGTAATTTGTTCACCCACCATATGTTATGTGCTCAAGAGAGAAGCCTCTAGTGAAAATTATGGCCCCCGTGTCTACTTTTATCATATATATATAAACACAAAAATACCTTGCTGCAATTTTACTTATTTTATTTTGTTTTGCAGTTTATCCTATTACCTATCACAGCTGGGACCCACCAGCTATATCTTCGTACGCAAGGAAGTGCGTTCGTATTACGGGCAAAAAATGATTCTCCCCCTGACAACTGGGACCCTCCAGCTATATCTTAGCACGGAAGGAAGTGCCTCCTTATCCTCCCTGCCAGCTGGGACCCACCGGGTCGAACCATACGTCGGGTTATCTGTCTGGTCACGATCGTGTACGTACATACTGGGCGATCGGTCTCTCTGCAGCGATGAACCGTGTCCGAATAAGGAGATGCACGTGTTGTAGTAGAGGCGCGAACGTAGCATGTCACGCAGTCCCGTCTATATATATCATGTACATGTACGTACAACCAGGCCGCAAGAAATTAAATACGGCTACGTACATACATAAGGGCGGGGTCTCGCATGCATACTCGCGCATATGTACGGCCAGGGCTCGTGTACATGGAGAGGCAACGGACGACAGCAACGTCGTCCTATTCATTGGTAGCTAACCGGCTGGGTCGGAACGGAGGAAACAATGTCGTCTTCACTGTGAGCCAAGTGACTGGGTCGGAATGTGTCATGTTCATCGGGAGCGAAGCCACTGGGTCGGAATGCATCCTATTCGGGAGCCAACCGGCTTGAACGGAACAATCGAAACAAGGTCTGGCGTACCACAGAACGGAGGAAACGAGCCTTCTGCCTGACCGCGTACGGTCGAAATAGGGCCATGTTCATCGGGAAGGATCTGGCATATCGCAAAACGGTGGAAATAGACTTCTGTTCGAGCTCCTACGGTCGAATGGGGTCCTATTGATCGGGAGGGGTGTCGCGTACCGCAAAAAAGAGGAAACAGACTTATCTTCGACCTCCTACGGTCGAAATGGTGGTCCTGTTCATCGGGAGGGGTGTGGCGTACCGCAAAATGGGACTCCACGGGCTACTGTTCATCCACCGTCGAGTTCCTCCAGCCTCCACCTGCTACTATTCATCCATCGTCTCCACCCCACACCAGGCACTGTTCATCCAAGGGCTACTGTTCATCCAACCTCCACCGGCTTCAGTTCAACTAGCTTCCACAGGGTCCTTTTCATCCGCCCCCAACCGGTTGGGGTGTGTGGCGGCCTCCTTGGGCTCCTGTTCATCCAGCAGCAACCGCGTACTATATACTATGGGGTCATGTTCAACCAGCGGCAACTGCCTATACACACGGTCGGGGTCCTATTCATCCAACCCCCCACTGGGAACTGTTCATCGACAGCCAACCCAACCGGCTCGACTCACACCACATCTCGACTCATTCTACGTATTGTGCGCGCGGCAGTAATGGGCACTGTTCATCTAGAGGCAACCCAACCGGCTAGCTTCGTCTCGCACGGGGGTTCGATCAGCTTCAGTAAGCATGCAGAAGCAACGATCGATCAGGTTCAGTTAGCAGCATAGGAGTCTCAGTCAGGTTCAATTAGGAGCAAAGGGATCGATCAATCGGCTTTAGTACGTAGCAGGAGGAGATCGCTCGGGTTCAGTTGCAGGGCCCATACTTGTTACTTCTTAAATACAGGAAGAAAAGAACAAAACAAAGTGGCGCGTGCCCCCGCAGCAGTTCGCGAGGACGGGCCCATGGCGCTCTCCTAGGCTCAGCCAGATACCTCCTCATGCTTCACTGGAGCGCGCCGACAAGATGACCCGCTGCCACCCTTGAAACGGGCGCGGCGGCTGGTCATAGCCGCCACTACTGGAGCTGTCACCGGAGGAGGAGCCGCCGTAGCTGGACGAGTCACGGCCAGTGTCGGTGTCAAAACCGGCGGATCTCAGGTAGGGGGTCCTGAACTGTGCATCTAAGGTTGATGGTAACAGGAGACAGGGTACACGATGTTTACCCAGGTTCGGGCCCTCTCTATGGAGGTAATACCCTACTTCCTGCTTGATTAACCTTGATGAATATGAGTATTACAAGAGTTGACCTACCACGAGATCGTAATGGCTAAACCCTAGAAGTCTAGCCTGTATGACTACGGTATTGAGTATATCCTTTCCGGACTACATCCTCCGGTTTATATAGACACCGGGGGGATCTAGGGTTACATAGAGTCGCTTACATAAGATGGAATCTTCATAGTTGTTCGCCAAGCTTGCGTTCCATGCCAAGGAGAGTCTTATCCGGACACGGGTACAGTCTTCGGTCTTCATATCTTCACAACCCATCAGTCCGGCCCATAGATAACATGTCAGACGCCCAAGGACCCCTTAGTCCAGGACTCCCTCAGTAGCCCCTGAACCTGGCTTCAATGACAAGGTATCAGACGCGTTGTGCTGTCTTTGACATTGCAAGGCGGGTTCCTCCTTCCGAACTCCCGAATAGTCTCCAGATGAATTGATCGTGTCCGGACCTGTAACACACACCGCACACAACCGCAGAGAGAATATAATAACACACGAGTCCAATCTGCTGACAACTTTAGTAATGTGACGTCACGCCTGTCCGGTCATAATTTTGAACCATTTTTCGCCCCATGTTTCAAGACGCGGTTGTCATTGGCACGTCTTGTCAAAGCAGAGATCGTGTCCCCTTATTATGGGATTCTCATCAAGACGGGCATGGGTAACCCAACCGGTGCCATTTACACAGCCCTTGTGAGCAGGCGAATTTTAAGGCGAATGGGGGGGGGCGTTCGATATTCACCACCCTTATAAGGAGATAAGATTCTCCTTCTTCTCCCACGTTTTCTTCCTGCCTCTCCGTTCTTGAGCTCCAACGCCCAAGTTCCCATTTCCCTCTCTCGAGAAAGCACTCAACCATGTACGGATCTGGAGGTCAAGGCAAATGGATGGCCTCCTCTATTAAGGAGGAGGGCATCGCCGAGCTTCGGGCAGCCGGGTACCTGGCGAAGGAAATCGCCCACCGTCTTCCAGCCCGGGGACAAATCATCCCCGCACTGAAGCCCAACGAGAGGGTAGTGTTCATCCCTCATTTCCTTCGCGGGCTAGGGTTTCCACTCCACCCCTTCGTCCGCGGGATAATGTTCTACTATGGGATAGACTTCCACGATCTATCCCCGAACTCCTTCCTCAATATCTCGGCGTTCATCGTCGTGTGCGAGACCTTCCTCTGCATCCACCCCCACTTCGGGATGTGGCTCAAAACCTTCAACGTGAAGCCCAAGGTGGTGGAAAGACAACACGCAGAGTGCGGGGGCGCCATGGTGAGCAAGCTCACCAATGTCTCTTGTCCAAAAGGCACATTCGTGGAATCTGTCAAGGAATGGCAGAAGCTATGGTTCTACATCATCGAACCCCGCGACGCCACCTGGGCCGCGGCTGCCGAATTCAACTCCGACGCCCCCGTGCGGCTCACCTCCTGGGTTGAGAAGAGCCCAAACTGGTGTTCGTTAAACGAGCTGATTGTGCTGCAAACGCGTATCCAAAGTATGATCGATAGGGACATCAAGCTTGTAGACATAATCCAAGTGATGTTGGTGCGCCGAATCCTTCCCTGCCAAAGCCGAAGCCGTCCTCTATGGGATTTCAAGCCAAAGAAACACCATACCCTGGTGAGGCTTTTTGAAACGACTCCTGAAGATGCCTGGAAGTTGCTTTTCAAGGGCAACGAGATACCGCCGGCCATTGACTCAGACCAGGGTCATGACATAAATCACCTCCCCAACGAGGTATGTTGTTTTCAACACATCCCTTACTTTCTTGTTTCAAGGATGATATCCAAGCTTTCATTACCATTGCTTTTTCAGTATTGGTTGAAGAAGGCGAAGCAGATCCGGTGTCTGGCTCCCTTGCCCGAGGAGCCAGACATCCCGCGCTTAGCAAAGATGCTGGAGCCGGCGCCTTATAAGGCACCAGAGAAGAAGGCCACAGGAAAGGCCAAGGGGGTCCGGAGCGGCCCTCGCCGCAAGGGTACCTCGGATGCGACGTCCGAAGACAAGGCCCATTCCCCCGCCGCCGAAGACGACGCGGATGATGAGGAGGAGGAGAGCGATTCTCCCCCTGATGAGGGGAGGAAGAAGAGGGCGACCTCCGCAACTCTGCAGGCGGAGGCGCCCAAAAGGGGGAATGGCTCCCACGCGGATAACTCCGCATGGGACATCGATGACAGTCCAGAGAGACGCCCCCGCGCTAAGCCTCGGGCCGCATCATAAGTACTAATACCTTATCCGCCCATGAAGTTTCCCCTCCTCATTGTATTGAGACGATTGTTTATGTTATTGTAGTCCGGCCCACAAAAGCCCTCCGTGATCCTCGTCAGGAGGCTCGTTGGATTCCAAGGCGATGGCCAGCGACTCCCCGCCAGCCGCACACTCCCCCGAGACCAGGGATGATGCGGAGGTGCTGTCCCGAAGGACTGTTCCCGGCGAGGGAGAGTCTCAGGAGGCCCCTGAAGGTGAAACCCCCATCGCCGGACACCAAGGGGAATCAATCCCCCCGGAGACTAGCGGGGAGGGCCATATACAATTCGGCCCTCAACCGGACTCAATTCCGGAGACCGAGGCGGCTCCGGAATCCAGCACGCACCCTCCATCGAAAGAAGGGGGGATGCCTGTTCCGCTGGTGGCCCCTGTCCAACCATGGGCATCGGATAATCTGCTGGAAGCGATGCGAGGCGCTTCCATTATGGATGAGCACCGTGTCCTTATGGGCACGGTGATTGAAAGGGTTCAGTCCGCCAAGAGTGGACTAACCGAGGCCTACGGCAACCTGCTGACAGGTTTTGAGGTAAGTGACGCCAAAAGGAGAGAAACCCACTGTAGACAGCCGCCCCTGAGACACTGTCCGGTGTTTGGAAAGAAAACGCCGGACAGAGGATCAATCTCCTATGATAGGAAACTAACTAAATTTTTCTTAAATACAAGCATCGTTGCTGGCGGCGGCCTCGCATACTGCTAAAGTCTCCGGAGTGAAGCAGAAACTGGCGGAGGCCGAGGGAGAGCTGAGCCAAGTGAAGAGGCAACTCCAGGAGAAACAAGGTAAGCAATAACCTGTTATATATTTGAAAAGAAGAAAATGATATGCGATGACCAAAATGCCATGATTTGTACAGAAGCGACGACCGAGGTCGAGGCCCTGACCGAAGCGGAGGGGAAGGCTGTCCAATAGCAAGCCGCCCGTAAGAAGCTCAAGGCCCGGGTCGGCGAGGTCCAGCAAGAGCTCCAGGACGTGGTGAAGAAGTGCGAAGCTTTGGAGCGCGAGGCGTCGGCTCGAGAGGCTGAACTTACCAAGGCTCGTCAGAGCGCAGATGCCGCACGGAATGAGGCCCGGGACGCTCTCCAGGAGATCCAGGAGGCGAAGAAGATCGCAGCGGGTAAGGCGTTTAACATGCAAAGAAAGTATGCGGAGAGGAAGGGGCTGATGCCTTCCCACCCACCCAGGTTCAAGGCATGGTACTTGCAATTTGGGTTTATTGCACCAATTATAATGTAGGGGGTTTCCTTACAGTCTTTCTGTCAAAAAAACAAGTATGCGGAGAGGAAGTACCTTTTACTAACCCGGATTCGGAGTTACCCAAGGGCTTTTGTGGATCTACTGCGCAGTGTATCCAATGCTGCGGAGTTCTTCCGAGGAGGGAAGGGGATTCTCCGGAGAAGCTGTTCTGGTCGCAGTATGCTGTGCCAGAACATCCGGTGGCCTTTGCCGATCAACTGAAACAGTTGGTCGAGCTGCACAGGATGGCCGAACTGGGCATGGAGGATTTAATAATCCGACTATGGCCAGCCGAAGCTATACCTACCAGTTATTTTGGCCTCGTGAAGCGGGTGGTGGAGGCTTGTCCGCGGCTAGACATCATCAAGTGATCAGTCTGCATCGAGGGTGCCTGCATGGCCTTCGCTCGTTGCAATATGTGGTGGGCGAAGATGGATGTCGTCGAGGTTGCTTGGGGTCCGCCGGAGGGCAAGGAGCATCGCACACCCGAGCGATATTTTGCGGATGTCCTGGAGGGATCTCGAATTGTAGCAATGCAGTGCGGGAAGGATGTTATTCTCGAATGAATACATTCATATTTTGCCTTGTATGATGAAAACAAATCCGCTTTGTAATATAATTTTTATTATGTTTTAATTGTATCCTCCTGTGTGGCCGTGTTGTATGAAATCTGAGGGTTGGCCAGTCGTCGGCTTCTGCCCTCACGTAGGTAGTACGGAGGTGTTCGGGATGGTATCTAAACAATCTTGATCCAATTATATGGTCCTTGAAGGAGTTGTTTAGTGCAACGAACCAGGCAACCAGACTATACGGCTTGAACGCCCTCACTTAGCCATAGGAGTTTTATAATAAAACATAGGTGCAGCCCCTGGTATACGAACCAGAGTGTTGTCAGCATCTGATTGGGAAGTACCGATCCTTCGCGTAATGCAGAAAAATCTCCACCGATTTGAGCTCCGAATAGCTGACCGGCTCTCGCCGCATCATGACAGTCAGTTTTCAGCTTTCTCTAATGAGGTGCTCATCCGGTTTAGACCAGGGCACAATCGCAGTAGTTCTCCCTTTACTACCCTAGCCGATGTAGCAGAACGTAGGGTAGCAAGCACAGGAGCCGGGCAACCCAACTATTGACCAAAGACATGATTCGGAGCCAATGCATATAATGCTAAATTCGGGGTGCCGTACTATACTTATAAGAAGTGTTTGGACTTTTGTTGCCATAATGTGGGGTGCTATAAAGCCCCTGGCAAACATCAAAACATACCAATGTGTACGGGTGCTACCTGATGGGGTTATCTACAGGGAAGCTGAAAAAAAAAGAAAATAGAAAAGATGTAAAGGTAAAAAGCTGGGGTGCTACAACTCCAGCTACAAACTGTTTTCATTGTAATGTAATTAGTATGTCAAGGCACATTGATACAAGTAGTGCAATAAGCAACGGGCTATTTAACATGCCTAAACCAGGGGAGAGTTGCATGTGGGTCCTGGAAGACAGGTAGAGTTATCGTTAATGGAATCACCTAAAAAGTCCCTGTATGTCTGCGCTCCTCGCCATATTGGTGTATTTATCCTTCAAGAGGACCGATAACTAGACCACCCGATGGGGCCTGTAGGATTAAAACCTGCAAGAAAACAAGCAGAAGTGAAAGTGTGTGTGTATTCGATGTCGGTTGAGCCGTGCCGTGGATCACAAGCTCGCTATGCCTCCGTCGATGCCCATGGAATTTTGAGTGCGTAGTTATGTACGCACGACGCACATGCCACCACTTGATCGGGACTGAGACGGAGGCCGAATTGCTCGAGCTCCTGACGAGCCGAGCTCTCCTGCTGCAGAGTAGTTCGGACCGTCTTAAGGGTGTCCGAGGGCTCGACAGCCCAAGGAAGGTTCTGCTTGAGAAGGCCGCTTTGTACTTCTGCTGCTAGGGCAGCTGTGTGCTCTTCTGCACGGAGAGAGCGTTCTGTATTGCCATTGACTGTTATAACGCCACGTGGGCTGGGCATCTTGAGCTTGAGATAAGCATAGTGTGGCACTGCGTTGAATCAAGCATACACAGTTCGTCCGAGCAGTGCATGATAGCCGCTGCGGAATGGGACGATATCAAAGACTAACTCCTTGCTTCAGAAGTTGTTCGGAGATCCGAAGACAACCTCTAATGTGTTTGAGCCTGTATAACGGGCCTCTATGCCTGGAATGACTCCTTTGAAGGTGGTCTTTATAGGCTTGACCCTTGATGGGTTAATGCCCATTTTTCGCACCGTATCCTGATAGAGCAGATTGAGGCTGCTACCGCCGTCCATAAGGACACGAGTCAGGTGGAACCCATCAATTATTGGGTCTAAGACCAGTGCGGCTGAGCCTCCGTGACGGATACTGGTCAGGTGATCCCAGCAATCAAAAGTGATTGGGCATGACGACCATGGATTAAATTTTGGGGCGACTGGCTCTATCGCGTAGACGTCCCTGAGCGCACGCTTGCGCTCCCTCTTGGGGATGTGGGTAGCATATATCATGTTCACCGTTTTGACCCGAGGGGGAAACTTCTTCTGTCCCCCTGTGTTCGGTTGTCGTGGCTCTTCGTCATCGTCCTTGCTTTGTGATCCCTTTTCCCTGTTCTCGGCATTTAATTTGCTGGCCTGTTTGAAAACCCAGCACTCTCTATTTGTATGATTAGGAGGCTTGTCGGGGGTGCCGTGAATCTGGCATGGACGATCAAGTATGCGGTCCAAGCTGGATGGGCCCGAATTGTTCTTTTGGAACGACTTCTTCCGCTGACCGGACTTAGAGCCATTGAACCCGGCGTTGACCGCCGCATCCTCGGTGTTGTCACTGTTGTTTTGGCGCTTGTATCTATTGCGTTGGGACTTGTCTTTGTTGCTTTTAACTTCAGGGGTGCCAGCGTCGCTTGCATTGTTTTTGCTACGGGCCAACCAACTGTCCTCGCCCGCACAAAAGTGGGTCATGAGTGCCGTGAGGGCCGCCATAGATTTTGGCTTTTATTGGCTGAGGTGGCGAGCGAGCCAATCATCGCGGATGTTATGCTTGAAAGCTGCTAGAGCTTCGGCATCCGGACAGTCGACAATTTGGTTCTTTTTAGTTAAGAACCTTGTCCAGAATTTCTTGGCGGACTCTCCGGGCTGTTGAACTATATGGCTTAAGTCATCAGCGTCCGGAGGTTGAACATATGTACCCTGGAAGTTGTCGAGGAAAGCCTCTTCCAAGTCCTCCCAGCTGCCAATGGAATTTTCAGGCAGACTGTTTAGCCAATGCCGAGCTGGCCCTTTGAGTTTTAGAGGGAGGTATTTTATGGCATGGAGGTCATCTCCGCGGGCCATATGGATGTGGAGAATGAAGTCCTCGATCCACACCACGGGGTCTGTGGTTCCATCATATGATTCTATGTTCACGGGCTTGAATCCTTCTAGGAATTCATGGTCTAGGACCTCATTAGTGAAGCAATGAGGGTGTGCGGGGCCTCTATATCGGGCCGTATCGTGACGCAGCTCTGATAGAATCCATCTGCGGTGTTCAGCCCGTGCATGACTGGGTTTGTCGCATCCGAATAGGTGGCCGTTGTCGCGTGTCGAGGCACGTCCTCGCGATCTGTAGATTGATCTGGTATGTCCTGCTTTATTATTCAGGTTCCGCCGGAGGTCATATGTATGGTCGTGGGCTCATTTACCTCTACCTGAGTGATGAGGCGGGGCGGGCTAGTGTTCGGCATGAGTTGCCATTTTGTCCCGACCACGTGGTGGTTGGTCGGCCGTATTGTGCGATGGTGGTGTGTACTCCGGCGCCTCCTCGTCGAACTGAGGTAGCAAGCTTTGGGTAGCTTTTGGTTGGGCGCTTGAGGCCGTATTCTTCGGCTGCTAGGACATCAGTCCATTTATCATTGAGCAGATCTTGGTCAGCTTGAAGCTGCTGCTGCTTCTTTTTCAGGCTCCTTGCCATGGCTATTAGCTGGCGCTTGAAGCGCTCCTACTCAAGAGGTTCCTCGGGCACGATGAAGTCTTCGGTGTCGAGGCTCACCTTATCTTCGGAGAGCGGAAGGTAATTATCGTCCTCCAAATCTTCGTGCGTGGCCTGTTTAACATGGCTAACCTGCTCATCTTCCCGTTCATCTTGTTTGTTTGCTTTATCGACGGGGTCTTCGTTGTCTTCGACATCTTCCGGAGTGTCATCTTCTCCTGTGCTGGTGTTGCTGTCTTTACTGCGGCGTGACTTAGAGCGGCACCGCTGACGTCGGTGCTTCGACTGTATTTCAGAAGGTTTATCCTCAACTGGGTCTTCCTTATCATCGCCGCTGTGCTCCTTTGGTGCATCCACCATGTATACGTCATACAAGGAAGTGGCCGTCCAGCGTCCAGTGAACGGCGGGTTCTGGGCCTCTTCTTCTCCAGCATCGTCGTCCATACCATCGATGTCCTCAGAGTCGTAATCAAGTTCATTAGTAAAATCCTCGATCGTGGCTATAAAGTGGGTGGCGGGTGGGAAGTAAAATTCTCCATCATCAGCCCCTAGTTCGAGCCGGATATAGTTCGGCTGAGAGTCCTCCGCCAAGGACAGGTTTTTTAATGAGTTTAGCACATCGCCCAAAGGCGAGTGCTGGAAGATGTCTGCGGCACTGAATTTGAAGATCGATAAACGATCAAGCTCGGCGTCCGCGGGCTCGCGCGGTTCGGAACCTACGTCGGAGACGAGTCCGGTGTTACGGTGACATAGGAATCGTGTGAGACCAGGTCCATGTGCGGCTCCAACACCGTGGAATCTGCGGCCTCCGAGGTGGGGTTAATCCTCCCATCTTTGGATGGCGCGGCCTGCTCTAGCTCTAGGGCCAGAGCAGTTATAGGAGCGATCTCCTGGATGCGGCCCGATGACAGATTTAGGTTATGATCATCGGGGTGATCGGGAGCGACCGCCGTTGTATCGAATCCGGCGAAGATCAAGTCTCCATGGATGTCCGCGACGTAGTTCAAGTTCCCGAATCTGAGCTGATGTCCAGGGGCGTAGCTTTCGATCTGCTCCAGATGGCCAAACGAGTTGGCCCGCAGTGCGAAGCCGCCGAACATGAAGATCTGTCCGGGGAGGAAAGTTTCTCCGCAGACAGCGTCATTATTGACGATTGAAGGGGCCATCGAACCTTTTAGCGACAACATAGAGGAACTCTCAATGAAAGCACCAATGTCGATGTCAAAACTGGCGGATCTCGGGTAGGGGTCCTGAACTGTGCGTCTAAGGTTGATGGTAACAGGAGACAGGGGACATGGTGTTTACCTAGGTTCGGGCCCTCTCTATGGAGGTAATACCGTACTTCCTGCTTGATTGATCTTGATGAATATGAGTATTACAAGAGTTGATCTACCACGAGATCATAATGGATAAACCCTAGAAGTCTAGCCTGTATGACTACGGTATTGAGTATATCCTCTCCGGACTACACCCTCCGGTTTATATAGACACCGGGGGATCTAGGGTTACATAGAGTCGGTTACATAAGATGGAATCTCCATAGTTGTTCGCCAAGCTTGCGTTCCACGCCAAGGAGAGTCTTATGCGGACATGGGTACAATCTTCGATCTTCATATCTTCACAGCCCATCAGTCTGGCCCATAGATAACAGGCCGGACGCCTAAGGACCCCTTAGTCCAGGACTCCCTCAGCCAGCGCCAAGGACGAAGCCACCTTCATCCTCGTCACGACCATCGCCAAGGCCGAGCACCTCGTCGCCGTCGTTGTCCTCAGGGAAGCACCCGACGTGGCGACCATCTTCCCCAAATACCCTCACGTAGAGGGTCGTGTTGCCGTCGTACTTGAAGTGGAGGGCACACCGCGTGCCTAGGCCGCGCGCGTGGGCAAACGTCTGCCAGCCGCGGGCCAAGGCTGCGTTGCCCACGGCAGAGACATCCACCACGACCCACGAAGCCTTGCTGCAGCAGCCGTCCGCCTGCAGCCAGAGACTGCCTAGAACAGTGGCTGGTAGTTCACCGACGAAGAAGCGCGGGAGCTGAAGCCACGTGCCAGCCGGGTTCTGCAACCACACAATGAACTCTGGCATCACCTCCGCCGAATGGAAGCGCGGCCGAGGAGGCCGCGCAACCATGGCGCGCCTCACTTCATCGATGGGACTGCCATGACCTGGGCGACTCCCGTCGGACGGGGAGGCGCCACCGCTGCCGCGAGGGGCCACAGTGGGGGTCGCGGCGTGCTTGCGTGGGCGACCACGCCCCCTCTTGGGTGGCGGCGAGTCGGGCCCCTCCTGGTGGGCCTTTCCCTTTTCTGTGACTGAGAACCTCTTCGCCGGCCCCTCCTCGCGGGCCTTCCCCTTCTCTGTGGCCGAGAACCTCTTCGCCGGTGCCATGAGTGTCGCTGAAGCAAGGAAGAAGAAGGAGCAGGAGGAGCGACCGAAGAGATGGGTGACGGGGGCTCCGCTCCCCCTTCCCATTTATAGCCAAGAGGAGGCCAACCGTCGGCCTCCACGATCTAAGGTAATAATGACCTTTTTCTGCATGCAGCAGGGACTCATCAAGTCGGTCAGTTGCCAAGGCGGCATAGGGAAGCGGATACGCCCATGTCCAATCAATCGCCACACGTCAACCGAGGTCACAGGCTGTTGGGTCCCGCGGCGCTCTGCACTTGTCCCTTGGCTTTGCCTCGAAGCCAAGTCCGAGCGCGCCTTGGGCCCGGGGGCTACTGTCGGCGTCCTAGGAATGGGGGTCCCCAAACTTGCCTTCTTGCAGCCCACGGTGTGGCTCCACCAGCGGCCCTGTACGGCCCATCTTCACCAGCAAACACTCAAGACCCTCGCGAGGGGCCAAGCCTCGTGAGGCGGACGACACAAGACCTCCTCGGGAGCGGCCTCACCAGGCTGGCTCGCGAGGGGCGGAGAGATCAACGCAAGGGGCGCCTCGCGAGGTTCCTGTGATGCAAGCCATGACGACCAAGGCCAGGCGGGCGCCAGCGCACGTAGTGTCCTTGCTTCCTCTTTGGTGCTAAAGAGGCAAGCGCAGGCGCGGTATCCCGAGGCATCAAGCAAAGGTTTCCATATTGGTGTAACGCGACCAAGACCAGCAGGACGGCAGGACGGAGGTCACCATGGAGCCCAAGATGTCATCATCATCAGAGCCTTTGACAGGCGAAGACCAACTTTTGTTAGGATAGCTTGTACTAGCTACCCCCCTTCAAACTGGCCGTTGTGGGATCCCTTCCCGCCTAATATTTGGGGAGAGGACCCGGGCCTCTATATATAGTACTAGCCACCACCGTAGCTAGGGATCGACTCATCGAGAGACGAAAGGATCATCTCATCTTGGACCAGATCCATTCCACCAAGGCAACCACACAAACTCACCAAGCACAGAGCACCTCTCCTTAGGAGGCTGTTCTTACCTTGTAACTGTTCATCCTCAGCCCAAGAGGCAATCCACCACACCACACTGGAGTAGCGTATTACACCACATCGGTGGCCCGAACAAGTATAAATCTTGTGTCCCTTTGTTCTATGAGTTCGATGCACTAAGCCTTGAGATTGAGGTGAGGGCGTGAGCTAGAGGGGGGAGAGATCTTCATGCGCACCCCAGTGTTCGAACCTCAAGGGTTTTGCCGGAACCCGAAATCCGACAGCGCCACCTACCAACACATGATTCAAACATGCCTGGAGAACCAAATCAGCAAGACAGTTGAAGCATATGTGGATGACATCGTCATCAAGACTAAACACGTCGAGTCGTTAATAGATGACCTGCATCTCACATTCGACAACCTCCGGACATATGACATCAAGCTCAATCCGGACAAGTGTGTTTTAGGTGTTCCCACCAGAAAGCTGCTGGGCTTCATCATTTACAATAGAGGAATTGAGGCAAATCCAACAAAAATTCGAGCTTTGTCACAATTGGCTACACCAACCGACCTTAAACAGGTCCAAAAACTAGCCGGATGCGTGGCAGCTTTAAGCCGCTTTATCTCCAAACTAGGAGAAAAAGCATTGCCACTTTATCACCTTCTTTGACGTATCGATCACTTCGAGTGGACAGAAGCGGCAACGACCGGACTAGAGGAAATAAAGGCTCTTTTAGCAAGCAACCCAATCCTGGCCGCGCCAAACATCGGTGAACCGATGCTATTATACATCTCTGCAACACACCAGGTGGTGAGTGCAGTGCTCGTCGTTGAGCGGAAGGAGGACGGACACAAGTTCCCACTTCAAAAACCTGTATACTACATATCCACCGTCCTCACACCATGCAAATCCCGGTACCCTCATTACCAAAAGATAGCATATGCGGTCTTCATGGCATCCCGGAAGCTACAACACTACTTCCAAGAGTGTTCGATCACAGTGGCTTCCGAAGTACCACTCAATGATATAATAAATATCCACAATGCTACGGGTCAGATTGCCAAGTGGGCTATTGAGCTCCTACCATTTGACATAACATACAAACCACGCCGAGCCATTAAATCCCAAGTATTGGCCGACTTCGTCGCCGAATGGACAGAGGCCGAACTCCCTAAAGAGTACGGTACATATTCCAACTGGGTCATGCACTTCGATGGCTCTAAAATGCTGGCCGGCTTAGGAGCAGCAGTCGTTTTAACGTCTCCCGCTGGAGACACAGTCTAGTACATACTCCAAATATTATACACAGACTCCAACAATGCAGCCAAATATGAGACCTTATTGCACGGTCTTCGGATGGCTATCTCCATGGGAATACAACGCCTGGAGCTGTGCGGGGATTCATATGTCGCAATATCCCAAATAAATGGAGACTTCGACGCCAAGGATCTGAAGATGGCGGCCTATCGCAACGCCGTACTCAAAATATCAGCTCGGATCAAGGGACTCGAGTTTCATCATGTGGCTCGAGAAAGCAATCAAGCGGCGAATGACCTTGCTCGCATGGGCGCCAAGCGTGAACCCGTCCCTCCTAACATCTTTTTGGAAAGGCTCTTCAAGCCATCCATAGTATGGCAGGATGAGAGCGGCAACACTAGTCCGGATCCGATTATATCCCCAGATTCCGAACACAATACCGATGTTACCGAAATAACACCATCAGCCCATCTAATAATGGCAGTAATTGCCCCATGGACCGAACCCTTCTTGGCCTACCTTAATAGGTGAGAGCTCCCTGAGGACCAGAATGAGGCTCGCTTCATAGTTCGGTGCTCGAAAGCCTACAAGGTCCATGACGGAGAGCTCTACAAGAAAAGTGCTACCGGAGTCCTTCAAAGATGTATCTCCAAAGAAGAGGGACGACATCTCCTGGCCGAAATCCATGCTGGTGTCGGCGGTGAACACACTGCGGCTCAGGCCCTTGTAAGTAAGGCCTTCCGTATAGGTTTCTTTTGGCCGATGGCCCGAGCAGATGCACATGACCTGGTCCAACATTGTGTCAGATGCCAGCTCTTCGCAAATCAAAGCCATATGCTGCCCACTGCTTTACAAACAATCCCCATTACTTGGCCTTTTGTGGTCTGGGGGCTTGATATGGTAGGACCCCTTAAAGGAGGAAGCCATAATAAAAAATATATGCTAGTCATGGTAGATAAATTCACCAAATGGGTAGATGCCAAACCAGTGAAAATGGCCGAAGCAGGACCGGTGATAGACTTTATATTCGGTGTCGTGCACCGTTATGGTGTCCCACACAGCATCATCACCGATAACGGCTCCAATTTCACAGCCGATGAAGTGAAAGCCTGTTGTGCTAAATTAGGCATTACGCTCGTTTACGCCTCGGTCTATCATCCACAAACAAACGGTCAAGTCGAACGAGCTAATGGTCTTATTATGAGTGGCATTAAGCCTAGACTAGTGCGGTCATTGAAAGAATCAGACAAGCACTGGGTTGAGGAGCTCAACTCCGTACTCTAGGGGCTGCGGACCATGCCCAATCGCACTACCGGATACACACCATTCTTCATGGTGTACGGTGCAGAGGCAGTTTTTCCCTACGACATCATTCATGACTCACCTCGAGTGCGCATGTACGAAGAGAGAGAGAGAGAGAGGCCGAGCTCGATCGGCAGGACAGTCAAGATGCCCTGCACTACAAAAAAAGACACATCCGTGACATTTTGGGCCAAACGAATTTTTTTCCTGTCATACATATGACACTTCTATGACGATAATTGTGACAAAACCCGGTATCATCATAGATGTGGTGGGCTCCTACTTCTATGACAGAAAATCATGACAGAAAATGGGCTTTTCGTTTTGGGCGGGCCAAAGACGCAGCTGCATGACATTCTTTGGGCCGTCCATGACGGAAAAAACCATGGTAGAAGCGAGGGGGAGGAAAATTTCAGGGAGTTCCCGGTTACGATGGGAGGTCGGGGCCGAGCGATGCGTGTTTCTCTCGTACACGTACGCGCGTGTGTGCGAGGTGTTGGCTCTAACTGAACCCGAGCGAGGCGTTGGGATCTAACTGAACCCGATCAAGCGATTCCTTCGCTACTGCTGCTAACTGAAGCCGAT
>NC_041382.1:660301920-660330573 GCF_002162155.2 Triticum dicoccoides
GGGGGTGGATGAACAGTGAGCGGTGGCGTTGCCTCTGGATGTACAGGACCCCGTGGTGTGGTAGAGGGCTGGATGAACAGTAGATGGTGGAGGGGTGCCCGTGAAGGGGTGGAAGAACAGGACCCCGTGGTGTGGAGGGCTGGATGAACAATAGACGGTGGAGGGGTGGTTGAACAGGACCCCGTGGTGTGGAGGGCTGGATGAACAGTAGACGGTGGAGGGGTGGTTGAACAGTAGCCAGTGGAGTAGCGCGCGGTGGAGGCTAGATGAACAGGAGCCCGTGGAGGCTGGAGGAGGTCGATGGTGGAGATGAACAATATCCCGTGGAGTCCCATTTTGCGGTACTCCACACCCCTCCCGATGAACAGGACCCCCCTTTCGACCGTAGCGCTCCAACACAAGTCCGTTTCCTCCGTTTTGCGGTACGCCACACCCCTCCCGATCAATAGGACCCCCGTTTTGACCGTAGGAGGTCCGTTTCCTCCGTTTTGCGGTACACCAGACCCCTCCCGATGAACAGGATCCCGTTTCAAACGTGGCCGGTCGAACACAAGGCCGTTTCCTCCATTCTGCGGTATGCCAGGCCTCGTTTCCATCGCCTGTTCCATCTAAGCCCTCCTGATGAACACGATGCATTCCGTTGCCTCCCCATGAACACGACGATGATGCTATTTCTCCGTTATGACCCAGCAATGTACACGAGCCCTGGCCGTACGTATGCGTGAGTAGGCGTTCGAGACCCCGCCCGTATGTACACATACGTGGCCGTATTTTCTTTCTTGCACCCTGGCCGCTGTACGTACGTGTACATGCTACGTGTGTGCCTCTACTACAACATGTGCACGCCTCTACTACGACACGTGCGCGCCTCTACTACTACACGTGCGCGCCTCTACATCGACCAGTATGTACGTACACGTTCACAACCAGAATGACAACGCTCCGTACGCTTCGACCAGGTGGGTCCCGACTGTCAGGCACTTCCTTGCCTGCGAAGATGTAGCTGGTGGGTCCCAGCAGTCAGGGAGGCGAAATACGGTGGCCCGTCTGGTGGGTCCCCGCTGTCAGGTAGAGGAATACTTATTTTGCACGTAATAAGGAGGCACTTCCTTGCTGCGGCCGTGGACCCAGCTGTCAGCCTCTTCACGTGCAGTCCATGTTCGATGAAAGCCGTTCCTTGACCACGTTGACCACGCCGCGCTGAGAGCACCAGGGCGGTGGACGACGGCGAGGCCTAGGAAGGGGACGACGCGGAGCCGGAGAAGACGCGACAGTGGATGCCCATGCGTAGAGGAGTACGAGGGCATTGGTTCGCTGCGGCGTGAGGCTGCCGTCGCCGCAGAGTAACATGGGGTGTGGGTGAGTAGAGGGATGGCCTGGCCAGCGGTGGGAGTAGTAGGGTGCGGTGAGGCCTCCGCCGCATCGCAGCCGGCCACGGGAGGCAGGAGCACGAGGCACGACCGGCGCTGGTTTGGGCGGCTGGAGCAAGAAGACCAGAGGTTGAAGAAGCACTACGGCCGTTGGATGGACATCGTACGGTCACTGGAGCTAGAATCGTGCATATTGACTAAGTTGACAAAGCCCTCCATCCCCGTCAACTTAGTAGGCCCACAAGTCAGCCTACCACTATACTGAGTCCCAGCTAACAGGGGGAGTATTCATTTTTTTGTGCGTAATAAGGAGGCACTTCCTTGCGTGCGAAGATATAGCTGGTGGGTCCGAGCTGTCAGCGGCGGTAACGTTTTTTTCACGAAATACAGAGGCCCTTTCGGTGGGTCCCTGATGTCAGGTGGATGAATCATTATTTTGCGCGTAATAAGCAGGCATTTCCTTGTGTGCGGCCGTGGACCCAGCTGTCGGCCTCTCCACGTACAGTCCACTTCAGATGCATGTCGGTCGTTGACCACCTTGACCAGGCCGCGCCGAGAGCACCAGGGCGGTGTACGACGGCGAGGCCTAGGAAGGGAACAACACGGAGGTAGGGAAGACTCGGCAGTTGTTTCTCACGCGGAGGGGAGTATGACTGTACGAGGGTTTACTGGTTCATCTGCCGTCGCGAGAGAACAACAACAGGTGTGGGTGAGTAGAGGGATGGCTAGGCCAGCGATGGGAGTACGGTGGGGCGGTGAGTCCCGCGTGGCAGCACAGCCAGCCGCGGGGAGGAGGGAGCAGGCATTCCCGCCGGCGCTTGTTTGAGAGGCTGGAGCTGGAAGAGCAGAGATTGAAGAAGTACGATGGCCGTTGGATGGACATCCAACAGTCACTGCTTGTGCGTCAACCTTTTTTTAGGAAAGCCTCAAATCTGTGGAAAACAGCATACAGCCCATCTGCCATTATTTCTAATAATTTTCAACCCATTTCCTAATTCTTAAGTTTTTTTGGAGCCCATATTCTTTTTGTTAGCATTACAGCCCAAATTGTGGCCATGGTTAAAAAATTATACAAATTTTTGCATATTTCGGTGCAGTCCAAACTGTTTTTAATCCCGAAATTTTGACTCACATTCAAATTGATTTTAAAAATAAATGTATATCAATATAAAATCCAACAAATTCTCCACGCATAAAAATTAATGTAATTTAAAATCTTGAAATGAAAAAAAGATATTTGAAACTAATTGCTGGTTTGATGTGTTTTAAAAATGTACATCCCATTTCTCATTACTGATGGGCCATTTTCTCGGCCAGCCGAATGAAAGCTCTCCTCGTCTTGAAAGATTTGCAGCCCAACAGGCCTGACAAAGCGACTTACTTGGCAAATTACAAAAAAAACTGGGATGTGGCCGTGGACCCAGCTGTCAGCCTCTCCACGTACAGTACTCTTCCGATGGAAGTCGTTCCTTGACCATGTTTACCACGCCGAGCGGAGAGCACCACAGCGGTGGACGACGGCGAGGCCTAGGAAGGGGACGACGTGGAGCCGGGGAAGACGCGGCAGTGGAAGCCCGCGCGGAGAGGAGTACGCAGGTTCACTGGTTCGGCTGTGGTGTGAGGCTGCCGTCATCGCAGGGCCTGGCCAGCGGTGGGAATAGTAGGGGGCGGTGAGGCCTCCACGGCAGCACAGCCGGCCACGGGAGGCAGGAGCATGCGGCACGACCGGCACTGCTTTGGGTGGCTGGAGCAAGAAGACCAGAGGTTGAAGAAGCACTACGGCCTTTGGATGGACATCGTATGGTCACTGGAGCTAGAATCGTTCATATATTCTAAGTTGACAAAGCCCTCCGTCCCCGTCAACTTTGTTGGCCCACAAGTCATCCTCCCACTATGGTGGGGCCCAGCTAGCAGGGGGGTATTCATTTTTTTGTGCGTAATAAGGAGGCACTTCCTTGCGTGCGAAGATATAGCTGGTGGGTCTGACATGTCAGCGGGGGGAACATTTTTTTCGTGAAATACAGAGGCCCTTCCGGTGGGTCCCAGCTATCAGGTGGAGGAATCATTATTTTGTGCGTACAGTCCACAGCCGATGGATGTCGTTCGTTGACCAAGTTGACCAGGCCGCGCCGAGAGCACCATGGCGGTGGACGACGGTGAGGCCTAGGAAGGGAACGACACAGAGCCGGGGAAGACTCGGCAATGGTTGCCCACGCGGTGGGGAGTACGAGGGTTTACTGGTCCGGCTGCCGTCGCCGAAAAATAACAGGAGGTGTGGGTGAGTAGAAGAATGGCCTGGCTAGCAATGAAGTAGGGTGGGGCGGTGCAGCCTGTGCGGCAGCACAGCTGGCCACGGGAGGCGGGAGCAGGCCGTCCCACCAGAGCTGGTTTGGGCGGCTGGAGCAAGAAGATCAGATAGTGAAGAAGCAGCACGGCCGTTGGATTAACATCCAACGGTGGCTGCTGCTAGAATCGTTTGTGGACTAAGTTGACAAAGCCAAAGTACACGTCAACCTAGTAGACCCACAAGTCAGCCTCCAAATCTGTCCCAAACATCATACAACCCGAAATTTCTAGCCAGATTCAAAATAATTTTAAATCTAAATATACCTTAATTTAAATTCAATGAAATTTTACCCGCACAAAAACAATGAAATTTAAAATATCAAAATTGTCTGTTTGCTGTATTTTGGAACTAATTGTCTGTTTGCTGTATTTTTTCATTTTACAGCCCATTTATTATTACTTATAGCCCATTTCTTTTTTACTTATAGCCCATTTTCTGGGCAAAATGCATCCCTCCTTGTCTTGAAAGATTTCCGGCCCAGCAGGGCGTATAAAAGCAAGTAGGCCTACATTGGTTATTCTGCAAAAAACAAAATAGCTGGCTAGCAATTTTCAGAAAGGAAAAAACAAACTGGGCTGGCCATGTGCTAAACATATGAAATAAAAGCCTGGGCTAGACGGGCCACGGGTCCCGCACAACCCAGTTGATACCCTTCTCCGTCCCGAAAAAACAAAATTACTGTGCGCGCTGCTGGGTCCCTACTGTCATCCTCACCATGTACAGTCATCTCCTTATTCCTCTCGGTCGTTGACCATGTTGACAACACCAGAGGGCGGCGCCGCGGCGAGCGAACCAAGGCAGAGGACGATGGTGAGGCCTCGGACAGGAACGAACAGGAGCCGGGGCAGATCACACCCAGCCGTGGTAGGCGGCAGCAGGCGGTCCCGCCAGCGCTGGTTTGGCTTTGGCGGCTCGAGGAAGAAGAGACCGAAGAAACGCGACAGACGTTGAATGTCAATCCAACGGTCAAGGTTGGCACAATCGTTTTGTTGACTAAGCGGACACCAAGTAGCATACTTTTTTATATATAGGAAGAAAACTGCGAGGAAAATGCGTTCGTCTATCGTCCTCCTCACAGGGAACGTTCACCACATAAGTGACTAGCACCCTTGGTTTTCAACCAAGAGGTCTTGGGTTCGAGTCCCAGGAACTCTCAATTTTGTCCTCCTTCCTTCCTCGCAAAAAAGGGAAAGAAAATCAAAGACTTGGGAAGGCGTACAGAACAAGCTAGTGTACCAGTAATGAGACGTTGCCGAGTTTTAGAAAAAATAAAGACGTGCTCCTGTAGCTGGTTCAAATCCAAACCTAGACTATGACTATATATGGTTGTCGGTGTCAAAACCGGCGGATCTCGGGTAGGGGGTCCCGAACTGTGCGTCTAGGATCGATGGTAACAGGAGGCAGGGGACACGATGTTTACCCAGGTTCGGGCCCTCTTGATGGAGGTAAAACCCTACGTCCTGCTTGATTAATATTCATGATATGAGTAGTACAAGAGTAGATCTACCACGAGATCGGAGAGGTTAAACCCTAGAAGCTAGCCTATGGTATGATTGTTGTATATGTATGTTGTATATGATCTATCGACTAGCCTGGCCCTGGTTTATATAATGAACCAGAGGCCTAGGTTAACAAGAGTCCTAGCCGAATACGCCGGTGGGGAGAAGTCCTTGTCTTGATCGCCAAGTCTTTGTGGAATCTTCCTTGTATGCGGCAGCTGTCCGAACTGGCCCATGAGTATACGGCCATGGGGGGCCTTGGCCCAATCTAATAGATCGGGAGACGACGTGGTGAGTACCCCCTAGTCCAGGACACCGTCAGTAGCCCCCTGAACCGGTCTTCAAGTTAGGGACACTCCTCGATTCTTCCGAACTGTTCTTCATCTTCGGTCGTCGGTCTTGAAAACTGGTTCAACAATTCTTCTTTATCTTCGATCTTGAGGATCGCTGAAATGCATTCGACGAGTTTACATGTCGGGTATCCGAGGAGCCCCTTTAAGTTTCCGGCCTTTACCAATGCGTTGTTATTTTTATGCCACACCTTGGGTTTGAAGTTGTTCTCGGGCGGCAGCGTCCTCTTGCGTCCGAGCTCCAACGCCGGACTGTATTCGAGGTATCTTTTGCATCTGAGCACCAATGCCGGACCGCTTCCTAGCTCTAACGCCAGAATGTATCCGAGCTCCAACACCGGACTATGTATCCGAGCTCCAACGCCGGACTGTATATCCGGGCTCCAACGCCGGACTGTATCCGAGCTCCAACGCTGGACTATATCTGAGCTCCAACGCCGGACTATATCCGAGGTGTCGTAAATCACCTTGGTTCAAAGAAGTTTGAAGGAGTTTAGCCGAGCTTAATGCCGTAAATGCCCTCTATGGAGCCAGCCACTAGCGCCCGAGCTTTATGCCGGGCTGCTTCCGAGGTGGTGTACCACCCCGAATGTGGGCCAATTTTTGTGAATATTTTTTATTGGTGCAATTTATTCTCTGCCGAGATATATAGCCAGTAGCCCTCAAGGTGTGTATCGGACTAAAACCCGAGATGCACCTGAAGGATGATGTAAGACCGCTGATCCTAGTAGCCGCTGAGACTCAGGTTGATTTGCAAAATCGGCCTGAGGATCAAGTCCTAGCTCGGCAGAATACTTCGGGATACAAAAAGTGGCGTGCTTAGTCCTCGAGACTCAGGTTGGGTGCGGCCGACCAACCTGAGGATCAAAATCTCCTCGGCTACTGTATTGCACTTAAAATTTTCTGTATTGAACAGGCAATGCAGTAGCCCCCGAGACACTGGTCAGGTGGCAACACCAGATCAGGGGATCGATGTGCCCCTTTAATATTTGTAAATAATAAGCCCGAAGCCCAGTAGCCCCCAAGCCTTAATGCGGGCACGGGTGGCCGAATTAAGGATCAA
Source organism: Triticum dicoccoides (assembly GCF_002162155.2). Taxonomy (NCBI): domain Eukaryota; kingdom Viridiplantae; phylum Streptophyta; class Magnoliopsida; order Poales; family Poaceae; genus Triticum; species Triticum dicoccoides. The sequence goes on from NC_041382.1 coordinate 660,308,550, forward strand.
TATCCATAGTAAAATCACAAATTATGTGTAATGACTCTATGTATCCAAGTTGAGGGAGTCCTGGATTAGGGGGTGTTCGGGTAGCCGGACTATACCTTCAGCCGAACTCCTGGACTATGAAGATACAAGATTGAAGACTTCGTCCCGTGTCCGGATGGGACTTTCCTTGGTGTGGAAGGCAAGCTTGGCGATGCGGATATTCAAGATCTCCTGCCATTGTAACCGACTCTGTGTAACCCTAACCCTATCCGGTGTCTATATAAACCGGAGGGTTGTAGTCCGTAGGACATCAACTCCATATACAACAATCATACCATAGGCTAGCTTCTAGGGTTTAGCCTCCTTGATCTCGTGGTAGATCTACTCTTGTACTACCCATATCATCAATATTAATCAAGCAGGAGTAGGGTATTACCTCCATCGAGAGGGCCCGAACCTGGGTAAAAACATCGTGTCCCTTGTCTCCTGTTACCATCCGGCCTTGACGCACAGTTTGGGACCCCCTACCCGAGATCTGCCGGTTTTGACACCGACATTGGTGCTTTCATTGAGAGTTCCTCTGTGCCGTCGCAATCAGGAAGGATGCCTCCTCCCGTCTTTAAAGACGGCGCCGTTGCTAAGGGAGCCTTGGCTATCGGCCAAACTCTCCGGCTAGGTGGTTTCCTTATGACCGCCTGTTCGGCTGTTGCACCGACGGTGACCTCTCGGGTCATCAAAAGCAACCTACACGTCAGCTCGGAGCTCGTCGAGCAGCTAGATCCAATGGAGCTCTCTTCTGTAAACGAGCTCTTGGATCGCATCGCCGCCCTGGGGGTCGCTACGGATTACGACCAGGTTGGGCTTAAACCCGATCTAAGAGAAATTAACTCTCCCCAAGTCACCCACCACGTTGCCGTGGTAGAGGCGCAGTGCGGCGACCCTTCATCTATTTTAAGGACTAGCTACGTCCGAATTCCCGACCCCTCCAAGCCGGATACCCGCGGAGAGGAGGATGTAACTCAAGACCTGAGCTTAGGATCAGGCAACAGGATAGATTCGTTGGACAACATCCAAGAATCCGAACTTCAGAGTTCGAAACTCTTCGGCCTCCGAATCTTGGATTGGGTGAGGTTTCAGATTCAACGACACCCGCCCACCCGAACATAAGGGATCTCTCCCAAATCAGGCAGAGGCCCGAGGAAACAGTACATCATTACTGGGCCAGATTCCTCCTGGTTATGAACATGATAAAGGATTGCCGCGAGGGAGACGCAATCTCAATTTTCTGCAGTAATTGCATGGATGAGGGAATCCTTAACGCCGCAAGTCGTCGTGATATTACACGCTTCGCTGACTTGGCGTCCATAGTACAAAAATACTGTGCGATGGAAAGCGCCTGGAAAACTGAAATAAAATTTTGGGATAATCCGGCCTTGAATAGTAATCCCGTCCGAACTAAGAGGGTGCATCATCATAGGACACCCGGGATAAACACCAAAAAGCCAAAACCCTCTACAGGGCATGGAACCGTACTGGAAAGGTGGGTTGATGGACCCTGTAGAATTCACAGTACAGAGGACGCCACACCAACTCACAGCCTTAGAGCATGTTGGATACTCCGGCAGGTGGCCAAAATTGGCGAGGACCTCTTAATTCTGGAGGCTGCAGAAAGCTAGCCCGAGGACACCAGTACCATTCTCACAGTCTTCGAGACTTTCACATCAAACAATATGCGAAAAAGAACACTCCGCAGCCTCACCGAAGTCTATCAAGTTGCAACAATAAATCCATGGAGTGACACTGCTATTACCTTCAACGCAAGTGATGAACCTAGATTCCGAACAGCCCGAGCACCAGCCGCATTGGTCCTCAGTCCCATAGTGGACGGCTTTCGCCTCACCAAGGTGCTCATGGATGGAGGCAACGGACTGAACCTCATTTATGAGGAAACCCTTCAAAAAATGGAAATAGACTGGAACCGCATCGAGCGAAGCAGCACAACATTTAGAGGAATAATCCCCAGTCGGGAAGCGCGCTGCACAGGGAAAATCACACTAGATGTGGTGTTCGGCACACCGGATAATTACAGGTCCGAAGAAGTCATGTTTCAGGTGGCCCCTTTCAAAAGCGGATATCACGCTTTACTAGGGAGGGAAGCATTCACAATCTTCCAAGTAATACCCCATTACGGGTACTTGAAGCTTAAGATGCCCGGGCCGAACGGAATTATCACTCTAGCTAGTGATCCGGACATAGCACTCCGCGCCGAAAACAAGACGGCCGCATTAGCCCTTGAGGCACTATCCGAAGCCTTAGCGGCCGAGGAACTGACTGCACTACGCTCCACGGTTAACAGGGATGATGTGATACTCGACAAGAGATCCAAATCCACATTCTTCAAGCCAGCTGACGAAATAGTCAAATTCCAGGTCCATCCAATGGACCCCAATAAAACAGCTTCCATCGGGGCACGACTGAACCCTGATGGAGACGCCGCACTGCGAGAGTTCCTACGAGAGAACTGGGACATTTTCGCCTGGCACCCTTCAGACATGCCAGGGATCCCACGCAGGCTGGCCGAACACAGCTTAAATATCCTAAAAGGATTCAAACCTGTCAAACAAGCCCTTCGGCGTTTTTCTGAACCCAAGAGACAGGCTATGGGAGAGGAGCTAGCCAAGCTATTGGAGGCCGGATTCATTAGAGACATAAAACATCCGTACTGGCTAGCAAACCTGGTGATGGTACCAAAGAAGGACAAATCCTGGCGCCTGTGTGTTGATTTTAAAGACCTTAACAAGGCTTGCCCAAAGGATCCCTTCCCCCTCCCCCGTATCGATCAAATTATCGATGCCACCGCAGGACACAATTCGTTGTGTTTCCTCGACGCATACTCCGGTTACCATCAAATCAAGATGGCAGAATCAGACCAAGCCGCAACAGCATTCATCACACCATACGGCCCATTCTGCTTCAACACAATGCCCTTCGGGCTGAAAAACGCCGGCGCAACATATCAACGCATGATCCAAACATGTCTGGCAAACTAGATTGGCAAAATAGTGGAGGCGTATGTGGATGATGTGGTCGTCAAATCAAGACATGTCGAATCTCTAGTAGACGACTTGAGGCTTGCATTCGATAACCTCCAAAAATATGACATCAAACTCAACCCGGAAAAATGCGTCTTCGGCGTTCCAGCCGGAAAGCTCTTGGGCTTCATTGTATCCGGTAGAGGAATTGAAGCAAATCCAGCCAAGATCCGAGCTTTGTCACAATTGGATATCCCAAAGGACCTCAAACAAATACAAAAATTAACCGGATGCGTGGCGGCTTTAAGCCGCTTCATCTCCCGCTTGGGAGAAAAGGCACTACCCCTCTATCGCCTCCTTCGGCGCACCGAACACTTCGAGTGGGCGGATGCCGCCACGGCCGGACTTGATGAAATAAAAGCCATATTGGCAACAAACCCAGCCCTGGCCGCACCGAACACCGGCGAACCAATGTTATTGTACATTGCAGCAACACATCAAGTTGTCAGCGCAGTGCTCGTTGTCGAGCGGGAAACGGATGGACACAAATTCCCCCTTCAAAGGCCGGTCTACCACGTGTCCACTGTCCTCACTCCATGCAAATCACGGTACCCGCATTATCAAAAGATTGCATACGCGGTATTCATGGCATCCCGGAAGCTACGACACTACTTTCAAGAGTGTTCCATAACAGTAGCCTCGGAAGTACCACTCAACGATATTATCAACAACCGCGATGCAACGGGCCGGATTGCAAAATGGGCCATCGAGCTTCTCCCGTTCGATATAACCTATAAGCCACGACGAGCTATTAAATCGCAAGTTTTGGCTGACTTCATCGCAGAATGGACGGAGGCCGAGCTCCCTAAAGAGTACGACACATATTCAAACTGGATTATGCATTTCGACGGCTCCAAAATGTTGGCCGGACTGGGGGCTGGCATCGTCCTGACGTCCCCCACAGGAGACAAAGTCCAATATGTGCTCCAGATCATGTACACGGATTCCAACAATGCAACCGAATATGAGGCCCTCCTACATGGTCTCTAGATAGCAGTATCCATGGGTATCCAGTGCCTAGAGGTACGCGGGGATTCAAACCTCACGATATCCCAAATAAATGGAGACTTCGACGCCAAGGACCCAAAAATGGCAGCTTACCGCAACGCCGTCATAAAAATGTCAGCTCGATTCGAAGGGCTGGAGTTTCACCATATAGCCCGAGAAAACAATCAAGCAGCGGACGTCCTGGCACGCATCGGAGCAAAACGCGATGCAGTCCCCCCCAATATCTTTTTGTAAAGATTGTTCAAGCCATCCGTAGCATGGGAGGGGGAACCCGCAAATAACAGCCCGGACCCAGCCGCACCACTCGACGCCGAACAATCTGACACAATTGGAGGCTCTGCCAATGAAATTACACCTTCAGCCCACGTAATAATGGCGGTTATCGCCCCGTGGACAGAACCACTCCTAGCCTACCTTACTAGGCAGAAACTCCCGGAGGACCAAAACAAGGCCCGCTGCATAGTGCGGCGATCTAAAGCCTATAGAGTCCATGAGGGAGAGCTTTATAAGAAAAGCACTACCGGAGTCCTTCAAAGGTTCATCTCCGAAGAGGAAGGGCAGAACCTTTTGGCTGAAATTCATGCCGGACTCGGTGGTCACCACGCCGCTGCTCAGTCCCTTGTTAGCAAGGCTTTTTGTACAGACTTTTATTGGCCGACGGCTCGGGCAGACGCTCAGGACCTAGTCCAACGATGCGCTGGTTGCCAACTTTTAGCCAACCAAAGCCATATGCCACCCACCGCACTCCAAACTATACCCATCACCTGGCCTTTTGCGGTCTGGGGGCTTGACATGGTCGGACCCCTTAAAGGTGGGACCGATAGGAAAAAATACTTACTGGTCATGGTGGATAAGTTCACCAAATGGATAGAAGCCAAGCCTGTTAAAACGGCCGAATCCGGACCTGTGATAGACTTCATATCCGGGGTTGTACACTGTTATGGCATCCCCCACAGCATCATAACCGATAACGGTACAAACTTTACCGCCGACGAGGTAAAACTTTGGTGCAAAAACATGGGCATCAAGCTCGATTATGCTTCCGTCTATCACCCACAAACCAACGGCCAGGTCGAACGTGCAAATGGTCTTATCATGAGCGGCATTAAACCTAGACTAGTGCGGTCCCTCAAGGAATCTAACACGCACTGGGTAGAGGAGCTCGACTCCGTGCTATGAGGGCTGCGGACCACGCCAAATCGCACCACCGGATACACACCATTTTTTATGGTGTACGGTGCAGAGGCAGTTCTGCCCTGCGACATAATTCATGACTCACCTAGAGTGCGCATGTACGAAGAAAGAGAAGCCGAGCTCGATCGGCAGGACAACTTGGACGCCTTGGAGGAGGAGCGTGACGTGGAAAAAGCCCGTTCCACATTTTATCAACAGCAGGCCCGAAGATATCAAAGCAGAGAAGTACGGGCCAAAAATTACAATGTTGGCGAACTAGTTCTACGCCTGCTGGATAAGAAAAAGGACAAACTCAAGCCCAAGTGGGAAGGTCCATTCATAATCGACCAAGTCCTGACTGGTGGGGCGTACCGCCTGCGAGATGCGTCGGAGAACCGACTCGAGCCGAACCCGTGGAACGCCACCCGTCTCCGAAGATTCTATGCCTAGCGTCGGACTCTGTGTTCGTCTCCTTCCTCTGTCCATTTTTTGCATTTTTCTGTCTTACATTTCTCTCCTTCCCCTCTTTTCTTTTATAGCCCTTAAATGCTCATCTAGTGACGCGCCACTCGTGCTCATTAAACCTGGGGGCTTCTTTAATAGAAGCTTATTTATACGGGCTTCACGCCCAACACATGCGTCAAACTTCCGCATGTACCTTTTTCTTCACCATTATATGCATCGATATGACTTAAGTTTTGGTCAAGCTGGGTTGCCTGGCTCCTGTGCTTACCCCTACGTTCCCGATTGTTCGGCTAGGCGGTAAAGGGAGCACCTCTACGATTGTTACTGCCGGGTCAGCCGGATGTGTACCTCAGACTGGGTGAAGCCAAAAGCTAGCATTCTTAAGGGAATATTCGGTCGGTGAAATAAAAGATGATCTTTTTACTCATTTTATGCGCCCCCAGATGCTTTTTTCTGTGTCTTTTCACGCAGTCCGAACATGCACTTTAGGGCATGCCTCCCAGCGAAAGGAACCCCTAACGGAAATATTCTCTCTAGAAGATGTTTCTTGCTAACCATGTAATATAACATAACTAGTTGGGCACTTGTCTGATAAAGCACTAATGACCCCTACTCCTGGTCTCCACGCATACCCCGGTTCTTATATAACCGCTATGGTATTCGGACACACTCCGGACCGTCAGGTCCCGAGGTTGAAGCGAAAAGGTCGGCAACGACAAACGGTCTACAATCCGGCTAGAAGGCATTACACATGTCAATTCAAAATTACATAGTCATTCTGACTGATTGTATTCCTCTTCTATACCATCTAACAGGCTGTCTAATTTACAGTCTTGCTGGGAATACTTCGCGGCCAACTCTACTTGGCCATATACTAAGCTTACAGGGATCTCCATCCCGTCAGGCCCCACTGGTCCGACCTCGGCCATGTGGTTTGGGTCAGACTTCATAAAACGGGTCTTCACCATGGCCCAGGACTCCCTAGCGCCTTGTCGGCAGGCCGATATCTTCCACATCCGGAAGCGCCGCCGAGCTCCCTTCAGCTTCTCCGCAAGCTCTCCAAGGCCCTCGGGCATGGAGTGGGCAGGCCATAAGGCTTGGGCAACACTTTGCATCACCTGCCGAATTCGCTCGTGCAGTTGCAAGAGTTCGGGAAGAAGGTCACCCGTAGAACCGGGCATCTCCTCTGCAGGACGACCTGTGAGCATACCTACATACATTACTCTGTTAGTCAACTTCCTCGCTGAACTCTTTTTTTCAAAGTTCATTCAAGCACTTACTAAATACGCCGCGTCGAAGCCGCTGATTCTCCTTCGTGGAGTCCGACAACTGGCCACGAACATCTTTAAGTTCGACGTCCAGCTTGGTGTTGGCATCCTGAAGATCATTCTTCTCTCGCCTCACCTTTGTCAATGTACTCTCACCGGCCTTTAGCCGGCGTAAGAGTTGTTGCTTTTCCGAATCAAGTCCGGCGCCATCTGCAATATGATTTGTCAGATTTTCACCCACACCGCACAATACTAATCTTTCGAAGTGTATCTTACCTGAGGGGGTCTCTTTGGGCTCCCCTGCCGCGGCTAGTGCGGCCTCTAGTTGGGCCTTGCACTTTTCCAGCTCCTGGGACAGTACGGTATTCTTCTCTGTAAGAACCTGCATATTAAATGATCCTTAAATCAGTTGCTCTAACTGTTTCAAGTCTCGGGGGCTACTGGTATATATATATCTGACCAAAATTTTCTTACCCGTATGTCTTTTACATACTGCTCTGTGGCTCTGGCTAAACCATTTTGAGCGGCACGGAGGTACGCATCTCCCGAATTAAAGGCATCTAAATCCTCTTGGGAGAAACAAGCGTCGCGTAGAACTGTTCGGCGACGCCTGTGGTTCATGGCACTCTCCACTTCAGAATTTGTGGCAGACAGCCTGTCCGCATCCTCTGTCGGAGGAGCGTCCGGTGCGCGCGTTGTGCTCGCCTCCGCTTCCTAGCCAGACGTTGGAGCCTGGCTGGTGGAGGCGCGATTGGCAACCTCTCCGGATGTAGTCCGGCAAGGTCTCTTCGTTCTGAAGATAGCATGAACGTTAATATTCCTTGACAGAATAACACCAGGGAAACAGAGGGTGTGCTATACCTTTGCGCCGGCATCTCAGTACGGACTACATTCCTTTTTGCCCCACGGGGCCCCGCAGCCCCTCATTGGCTAGCCGCCGCAGGTTCGGCCTCCCGCCTCGGAAATCTCCCCTGCAAAACACGGTTGTCGTCAAAAACACTGGAATACGTGAGAATGGAATCTCTCTCAAGGGAATGAGACTCTGGTTTCTGTCACCTGGGAGGCCGGGATTAACCCTGGGTAATCAGCCGTAATGGCTACCAAGGTATTGTCCTTGCTTAGCTGATGGAACACCCCGTCGATAAGCTCCACCGATATGTCCGGATCCTCTTCGGAGTTCGGATCGAGGGACCGTTCTGGGTCCTCGGGCTGTGGAGGGAGGCTGTTTATATCCTTTACCTCCTGTCGCAGTTCCTGCATTGAAGTCATTAGACTACATATCTAACCGTGGGAGTATAAAACAAACGGGCAAGCGCAATTGTTCACTTACCCAACTTGGAGGATCGTACATAGTAAATCTGTCCGCGGGTTGACGCGGAGGAATTCCTCCTTTTCTCCCTTGTACAAAGAGGATAAGATCTTTAGTAGGGCGGCAGCTGAGGCCGGCCCCTTACGACCGTAACGGGTGGCGTCATCCTCCCCGTTGAAATCCCACATGGGGTGGCCTCTATATTGAAGCGGCTGCACCCCCCCGCATAATGCATGCGGCCATGACTCCAATCATGGTTAGTCCGGAATGAGCTAACAGTCTTATCCGGCCCATCAGGTAAAGGACTTCTCTGTCGCTTTCTCTCTGAGAGCTCCGCGGACGCCAGCTCAAGCGTTTCTTCAATGGAGCACTGTTGAACTCAGGGAGACCGACCCGAATAGGGTCCGGTAGCGGGACGTCATCTATGTAAAACCATTCCGAAGGCCAGTCCTCGGACGCCTTCTTTGGGGTTCCGGGTAGGTATCCGGTCCCGGCGATGCGCCATACTTCGGCTCCGCCCACTTGGTATATAGACCCCTCTTGAGAACGGGGCACCAGGCAGAATAACCTCTTCCACAGCGCGAAATGAGCCTCAACGCCTAAGAATAGCTCGCAAAGGGCGACGAAACCCGCAATATGTAATACGGAGGCGGGCGTGAGATTGTGCAGCTGGAGGCCGTAGAACTCCAGAAGCCCACGGAGAAATGGATGAATTGGAAATCCCAGTCCCCTTATTAGATAGGGGACGAGGCACACCCGCTCTCCTTTAGAAGGATTGGGGGTGCTCTCCGCTTGTTTTCCGCCATTGTAGGTGGCGAGACCGGCTCGGACCAGGACCATGTATGCCTGAGGGAGAAATCCCTTGGCCTAAAGCGACACTAACTCGCTATGCGGGATGGTGCAACTCTCCCAGTCCCCGGGTTTGGGACCGGAGGGGCGAGGAGAGGAGCTGCGACGGCTGGCCATGCTGGAATGGACCTTTGCTGGAAGCGCTCTGATGATAACTCGCGGAGAGGAGAAGATGTGGTTTGGACCTAAATCCCCACCCCGTTAAATAGGCGGCTCGTTTATACGGCTAGGGGTGTGGATGTGAAAACGCCCCGGCTTTTCGCATTCGTTTGACGCGTGGAAGACGACCATTATTGGGCGTGGAAGCCGAGGAGCACTACATTACAAAAATCGGACATTATTCCTACATGTACACAGGATTTGGAGAAGAACCCGCCTTGCAATGCCGAACAATCTGCGCGCTGGACTCGTCGTCATTGAAGCCTGGTTCGGGGGCTACTGAGGGAGTCCTAGATTAGGGGGTGTTAGGGTAGCCGGACTATACCTTCAGCCGGACTCCTGGACTATGAAGATACAAGATTGAAGACTTCGTCCCGTGTCCGGATGGGACTTTCCTTGGCGTGGAAGGCAAGCTTGGCGATGCGGATATTCAAGATCTCCTACCATTGTAACCGACTCTGTGTAACCCTAACCCTATCTGGTGTCTATATAAACCGGAGGGTTGTAGTCCGTAGGACATCAACTCCATATACAACAATCATACCATAGGCTAGCTTCTAGGGTTTAGCCTCCTTGATCTCGTGGTAGATCTACTCTTGTACTACCCATATCATAAATATTAATCAAGCAGGAGTAGGGTATTATCTCCATCGAGAGGGCCCGAACCTGGGTAAAAACATCGTGTCCCTTGTCTCCTATTACCATCCGGCCTTGACGCACAGTTTGGGACCCCCTACCCGAGATCCGCCGGTTTTGACACCGACACAAGTACTTTACGTCACTAATGCTCGGATCTGCATTGTACAAAACTTTGTTGACGGACCATCGGCTTCCACCTCCTCGGCCAGTAGCCGAGGAGTGTTTGTCCTACTTTATAGAGCCTTTATGAGGGCAAAGATTTACAACAAACAAGGCAATCTGGCCATACGGTTTTATAAACAAAGGTACGCAAAGAGTTATATTACTGTTTAACAGAAGAAATGTCTTCCAAAGAAAATAGTCCCGCTATCGGTTCCTTTCTTTGGGTTGTCATGCTAAGCATGATCATTAAACCTCATCTCTAATGTAAGAGCAAAATATTGAGGATTTAGTTTGGGAGGCCAGTTAATAGCCCCCGGTAGTGTTCGGCGACAGTCGGGGTCAAGCCGTAAACACTTCGGCCAATGTTATGAACGACCCATCATTTAACATAGTCATCGGATATCTGACCAGTTTACGCTTATTGTGAAAGTCAGTTTTCGGCTTTCTCCACCGAGGTGCTTAACCATGTGAGCTGGAAGCACAATCGCAGTGGTTCTCCCTTTGCACGCCTAGCCGAACAAAACGGAACGTAGGAAGCAAGTGCAGGAGCCGGGCAACCCAACTATTGACCGAAGACACAATTCGAAACCGATGCATATATAGCAATATCTGAGAATGTTTTTGCCGAATCCCTAAAGGTGTCCGGCGTTGCACTGCGAGACTAATGCTGGAAAAGCACAAATAGTTTAAAAGTGCCAAAAATCTTGGAAAACCAAGAAACGTCAGTAAAAACATGACGCCCGAACAATATCAAGTGTTCGGTGCCAATCCGAAAGTTGGTCTTAGAAAAAAGAAGTGCTTCTGTCGTGCTTTAACATGGTACATCCTATCTCAAGACTTCGAGCGGGTCAGCCTACGGCTTCAACCTCCTATCCCGAGGGCGGAGTACTTCTCATCAGGCCAGTTTAGCAAACTAAACTCTAGCGACTTTGAGAGAGAAATTAGGCTCCCCGACTAGTGACCGCACACTCGTGTCAAAAAAGGAGTGATAAATAATAATAATAAAAGTTTGCAACCACTAAGAAGAAGAACACTTATTATAAAATGGCTCAAATAAACTTAAGAGCCCCCAAGTGACTTGGGTAGAAGAATGATTGCATGTACCGAAGTACTTATATCATATCTATGTTCAACCGAACTTTAAACGCGTCTTAACCGACCGTCAGCTTCTCCCTCTTCGGTCAAAGACCGAAAAGTGTTATGTACTCCATCGGTCGAGAATATTGACGGTGTTTCCAATAACCAGGCAATCAGGCCATAAGGCTGTAACAGACAAAGTGCGCTCAGGGAACTTATGCTATATTACCGTGAAGTGTAAGAAGCATCTTCGAAGAAAATAGTACCCCCACTGATACCTTTCTTCGGTGCTCATTGTTATTATGAGACTTGTGCAATAGATTTTTTGTACTCATGAGTTCCGTTGTGTGCCGACCATCATTGAAAACTATAAGAGTGCTAGCTTTCGGCTTCACCCACTCTGAGGTCCGGCTCAGGCGACCCGATTGTGACAATCGCAGAGGTGCTCCCTTTACTCCCTAGCCGAACAATCGGGAACGTAGGGGTAAACACAGGAGCGAGGCAATCCAGCTTGCAAATCGCTTAAGTCAATATGATGCATATTATGGCGTAATACACGAACAAGGAACGAAGCCGTACAAGTATAATCATATGCAAGTGGAAAATCTTCATGAAGGAAGCCCCCAAATGAATTGGGTATTTGAATTTATGCGTCACAAACAAAGTTTGGACAAGGAAATTTTTTACATGCAAGTTTTTTCCAAAAAAGTATAATGCTTGGTCGAACCGAACACAAGTTAGAAATTAAAGCTTTGAGCATGAAAGCGACTTAGCTGGTTAATGTGTTCGGTATTGATGACGCGGTCCGAGCTTGATGCGGGGCAAGGTTCCATCCCCCAAGCTGGTCCCGAGGTGGCGGAGCGGAGAGCTCGACACGCCGAAGTGGTGACATAGCACGGTCAATGCAGAACGGCAGAGTGACGCCGAAGTCCCCGGATCATTTTCCTGTGCACAAAAAATAGTGCAAACCGGAGATAATAGTAATAATGATAATTAAAAAAATGTTGCATAATAAATAATTTATGCAAAGTGAGGAATAGAAGAAATATGGCCTGGCGCCGAAGTCAATGTCGATGCAGGGCGTTGGCATGATGTAGTAAAGGCGTGGCAAAGCCTGAATTCACAGGTCGGTCCGAGCTCCGGATGCGGCGTTCGCCGGACTATGTACGGAAACTGATCGAACCACCACATGACCGTCGTTAATGCGGTCACCATTTGATAGACCTGTGTACATATCATGGACAAACCAGAGTAATAATTCCTTGGGAAAAATGAACCCAAACAAGCAAAAAATACCAGGATTAATAGCACCTGGTTTATTTGTTGTAGCAATCCGAAGGAAGGTGATTCCCAAAATTGGGACTCGCTCCGCACACCCATTGCCTGATGGGCGATAATACGACGACATGGCAATGCTGGTAAAGGTTGACTCGCCGAGGCAAAGCCCTCGGCCCAGCTAACGTGACGGAGCTGGTCGGCTAGTGACGCCGAAGTGTCTGGAGTAGGTTGATGAAGAGATGGCGAAGCCCCCGGTCTAGACAAGATGTCGAAGCCTCGACGTCAGCCGATGAGTCGAAGTAGGTCGGCGTGATGGACATCAGCTTGAAGAAGCAATAGTGCGGCCTTGTCGATGCAGGTCGTGACGTGGTCGATGCCGGCTTGATGAAGCGACCGTGCGGCGATGCCGGTATGCCCGCTCCGTGTAATCCGTGGGGCGGCGATGTTGATGATGATTTATCCTTCGCGATGCCGGACCCTTGTTCGGCTTGCCGAGATGATGATCCGAAGAAGTTGAGCTCAGCTAAAGTGACAACGTGTTTAGCGCAGGTCGGCAGCCGTGGAGTAATATTGCCGGACTGGTTTGACACCAGCATGATGTTGAAGATCATGTTCAAAAGATCTTAAAGTTAGTGGGATGTGTTCGGGAACAAAACACAATACCCCATACAAAACTTCCTTCAAAAGGGATGTCCGAAATCCCGTTCATAAAAAAGATGAACTCGGGTCGGATTCGTTTTCACGCAGAAAATAGATCCAGAAAGTGATGCACTAATCGGAAGGTTCCCGGAGTTTGGACAGTCGGATCGAGTTGAAAGTTTGAGAGGTGGTAGATATAGGAATTCCTCAGCCGATCAACGGTTGGATCTTCCAAAGGACGTCCGAGCTAAAAGCTGGACACCATGCCCTAAACTCATCCAAATTCCCATCCAGATTTGACAGGGCTCCGGTATATCATGGATTGCCAGAGATTCCTCCATCGGAACTCGACGAAATTTTCCAGGGTTGTTATGGACTCAATTCTGCACAATTCCAGCAAAGCGATCGTCAAAGCGATACTCGAGGAGGTGGTGGCGGCAGATACAAGTTCGCTGTCCAAAAAAAAACAGCACGGTCGCTTGAGGGCAATGTTGACGTTGAGCCCCCGAGCTCCATGGATGATTCCTCCGTGATCTTGATAGAGATCAGAGTTGATGTTTGATGAAGGCCCTCGTCTGAACATGGTGATCCGAACACGGGGCGCAATTCTTGGTCGAACCGGTGACCAGTCAAACTGGTGACGAAGACGCCGAAGTCGCAGTTGATCTGCAGGCGAGCCATCGATCCTTTTGTCGATCACACAGCAGAACTCTCAATGAAAGCACCAATGTCGGTGTCAAAACCGGCGGATCTCGGGTAGGGGGTCCCGAACTGTGTGTCTAGGATCGATGGTAATAGGAGGCAGGGGACACGATGTTTACCCAGGTTCGGGCCCTCTTGATGGAGGTAAAACCCTACGTCCTGCTTGATTAATATTGATGATATGAGTAGTACAAGAGTAGATCTACCACGAGATCAGAGAGGCTAAACCCTAGAAGCTAGCCTATGGTATGATTGTTGTATATGTATGTTGTATATGATCTATCGACTAGCCTGGCCCTGGTTTATATAATGCACCAGAGGCCTAGGTTAACAAGAGTCCTAGCCGAATACGCTGGTGGGGAGAAGTCCTTGTCTTGATCGCCAAGTCTTTGTGGAATCTTCCTTGTATGCGGCAGCTGTCCGAATTGGCCCATGAGTATACGGCCATGGGGGGCCTCGGCCCAATATAATAGATAGGGAGACGACGTGGTGAGTACCCCCTAGTCCAGGACACCGTCAATGGTGCTATGCTACTCTGCAAGTAATGAAACTAACATATCCAACGTTCGCTTCTCCTCTTCTCTACTTACTCTGCCTAGCATCAGAAGCTCTGGCCGCAGCAACCATGTCCCCTGGCTACTCGTCCACCTGCTCTTCAGCAGGCAAGAACCAGATATGCGCCAAGTCGCAACCCGTACCATCGCCTGTGGGTCTCATCACACCCTCGCCGGCACGCGCACCATAGCCGATTGCTCATCGCAACCCGCTGCTGTTGGTGTGGTGCCACTGCTGCAAATCACGCAGAGTCATCCATCGCATCTCAACCACAATCCGCAACCCTGGCCGAGTCTTCTACAAATGCCCGAATCATGGGGTAATAATATGTTTAAGTTTTGTTCTGCTGCTTTTAGTTGCTGATTTTTTTAATAGTTTGGTTGATGATCTACCAATTTGATTCGTGCAGAAAAGGGAAGATTCGTGTGATTTGTATTTCTGGGAAGTTGCTGATGTGGGGGAATGCAACTACGCTGATTATTTGGTTAGCCGAGGAATCCCAATACCAACAGGTTGGGGTGTTGGACAAGTAACTGAAGGAACGGTAGAAGAGGAAGATGCAGAGCAGAAGCTTAAAGATGCACTTCCTCTGATCATGGCCAAGCAACAGCTGAACGGCCTTGACAGCAATGAGGAGATGAAAGAGCTTGTGAAGATAATGGGCAAAATTGATGTGCTCTGTAGGATGATTGTCTCTTTATTTGCAGTGTATGTAGCACTCGTGATGTATTCAGTGGCTACGACATGAGAACTTTGCTGAAACTAGTAATGAATGAAACCTGTGTAGCAGGCTGGGCGTAGTGTTGTGAACATCTAATGATTTCTATTAACGGAAATCAGGGGGTATCCCCGTTTACTCATATAAATAAATAGCAGAGGCCCTGTCGGGTCAGCTTTGTTCTCATTCGAAGACGTCGAGAAAATTGCAGTCCAACAACAAACTATGTCATCAAATTCAAGTTTCACAGCCAAATATGAGTACAACTAAACAACAATGTCATCATGTTTTAGTTGTCATACAATCACCAAACACAAATCAACATACATAACAAGTGATGTTCTCACAGCAAAATACTAAACAACATGTTCATCAGGTTTCAGTTGTCATAGCAAATACAATTTCACATAGTAGATAAAAAAACGTCTTCTGACAGGCAAATACGACAAAAGCAATGTAATCATCATCCGCAGCAGCAGCGTCAACATCTTCGCCATGTGTATCAGTCTAAATCGTAATTCCCCATGGTGTCATCTTCTTCTTCGTCCTCAACGTCCTCGAACGTTGTCTTCTTCTTGATCAACTCTTGTATGTCCACATCACGACAAGCAATCTTTTCGCCGGCGTCATTGACGTGATAGTTCTCAAGGATATTAGGAACATCTGTGTTATCTTGTACATCAGGAGCAGTGTAAGCATCATCTTGTTGTGCAACTTCATTAAACGAATTCCTCTGCTCAAACCTTTGCAATACTCTCCAGTCATCGCTACGTGCAAATGTGTCTTCCAAGAAAAATATCTGTGTTGCTTGATTTGCCAAAATAAAAGGCTCGTTGGTCTGGTACGCCGCCTTGAAATTGATAGATTTGAAATAATCATCAGCTCTGAGTTTTGCGATCATGGAAAACAGGTTATACCAACGACAGCACAACAAAACCACACACCAATGATCCTCGAAACTAGAGATATACTGCAACTGAATAATGTCTGTTATGTTAGCATACATTTCAGTTGTCTCTTTGTCATATGTATCCGTGCTCATGATGGCACTGTTTTGTGTCTTCCTGCCTTCGTCTCGTGCAAGGATGTTGTAGCGCACATCTCCAACAACACAAGATTCATAATGTCTTACCTGAGTATCAGGACCCATTGCTAGTGAGTAAAGGGCATCATCAACTGCCTACCCATCCTTCCGCATCTTCTTAACCTATGGTTAGAAAATAGACAAGCTGATCATCTTATTTACTCAATATATTAAAAAAAACTGACAGTGCACTTCAAAAGCTTACATGATTCTTGAACCATTTTGCAAATCCTGCCATAACCAGTTTGTCAATGTTTCTTGGATTTTGCGGCAGTAACTCCTCTTTGTAGATGCTGCACAACATAGTGATCACGTCAAACATCTAAATATATAAGAATGTGCTGCAAGTTTAGTAGATTACGATGTATAAGCTGTAGTACTGCACTTACTTGATATAAGGTAGTATCTCAGGACAGTTATTCAACACATACCAAACCATTTTGTCCAAATCTTTAGGTTTGTCCTCTTGTCGACTCTTCCCTGTAACTCGAACAGAATAATCGAAAACATTGATCCCGGGATTGTCTTCACCCACCTCTTTGCTAAGCTCATCAGCTGTTCCAATGTATTTTGAGTTGTCAACGCTTCTGTAGCAATGTAGGCGTCTGCAATGGAACCCTCGGGTCTAGCTCTGTTCCTAACATAGCCCTTGAAAGTGCCTAGCCGCCTTTCAATAGGGTACATCCAGCCATACTGTACTGGACCTCTAAGTAGTGCCTCATCAGGTAGATGAACAGCCAAATGCACCATCACATCAAAGAAGGCTGGAGGATATATCTTCTCAAGGTCGCATAGGATAGTTGATATCTTGTCTCTAAGACGCTCCAAAGCATCTATCTTGATATTCCTACTGCAGAGTTCCCTAAAGAATTGTCCCAACTCCGCAACTGCTCTGTATAAGTCAGGGCGGCCCAATCCTCTAAGGATAACAGGTAAAACCCTTTGAAGTAGGACGTGGCAGTCATGAGTTTTCAACCCTAGTACCTTGTTTCCATCTGCACTGACTCTCCTTTCAGGGTTGTAAGCAAATCCATGTGGGAATCTCACACGTGATATGACCTCGCATAATTCTTTTCTTTTTACCTTGTCCAAGACGTACACAACTGGTGCCATATCCGTGCTTTACCTTCATCTTGCACCTGCAAATCCTTTCTGATACCCAGGTGTGTCAAATCAATCCTAGATTTTAAGGTATCTTTCGTCTTGCCTTCAGTATTAAGAAGTGTGCCGATAATGTTGTCACATATATTTTTCTCGATGTGCATCACATCAAGATTATGCCTTAGATCCAAATCTTTCCAATACTCCAAGTCCCACAAAGTGGACCTGCGGGTAAACAATAATCTCTCTTCTACAGCCGGATAATCATGGATGCACCAAATTATAACAGCATGCAGAAAGAAATCAGCTGGTGGGCTGCTATATAGGTCTCGAGTGAGAACACCCTTCCATAGCTATTGAAGTTCCTCCACAAGAGGCTCCATGAACAAATCAAAATCCTTTCCAGGACTTTTTGGACCTGGGATGAGCAAGGCCATCATGTAGTTTGATTCTTCGGTGCAGACATTTGGAGGCATGTTGTAAGGGATAACAAGCACTGGCCACATGCTATATGTGGCGCTCTGGTGGCCAAATGGGTTAAATCCATCTGAAGCTAAGCCAAGTCTAATGTTTCTCAGGCCAGCAACAAACTCTTTGTGTTTATCATTGAAGCTTTTCCACTCACTACCATGAGATGGATGGCTCATTACATTCTGATCTCTGTACTCCTGGTTCCTAGAATGCCACAGTACATCCTCTCTTGTTTCAGCATCATGAAACAACCTGTGCAATCTTGGTGTAATTGGAAAATGTCTCAGAACATTATGAGGAATCCTCTTCACAACATCGCCATCTTTCCATCTTGATGATTTGCATTTCGGGCATTCACTTAAGTTGGCATAATCCTTTCGGAACAGAACACAATTATTCTTACAAACATGGATCATATCATATCCAATTCCAACTGCATGAAGGAAATTCTTCATTTTACTGTAGGTGTGTGGTAGCTCAGACGCATCTGGGAAAGATTCGCGGAAAGCAGCCAACATCGCATCGAATGATTTGTTGGTCATCCGCTCAGATGTCTTCACCTGAAGAAAGGTGACCATAGCTGAGAATACTGACAACTTATTTCCTGGGGTGACAACAACGTTGCATTGTTCCAACATGCGGGCCCATTGTTTTTTCTTCTGCAGGTGAAAGTTCACGGAATGCATGAGCATTTCGTAGCATTGTTTCAATGTTGGTCAAACTCACTGGCTCCGCCACCACCACCACCTCCTCCTCTTCCACATAAGCATCAGGCAGATCAAGATGGTGATCTGCTGCTTCCACGTAGTCAATAACATTGACGTTCACATGTTCACCATGATGAACCCACCTAGTATATGTGACCGACATCCCATACAAGTGTAGATGATTTTGCGCAGTTGACTAGGGTCTTGTAACTGAATTCATACAACTGCTACACGGGCAAAGCACATCTGATTTCAGACCACCGTACTCAGCTCTGATAAAGTTCATGAAGTTTTCAACCCCCTCGACATATGCAGCGAAGAATCTTCGAGCAGAAGTTATCCAAGTCTTGTCCATCTGTTATACATACAAATTAGTTCTTCTACTAGATATTACAGGAACAACATATATGCTTTTTTATGAAGTCCAAAAAAATACCTAGGTCGATGTCTAAAGATATGGCAAGATATTTGGACGAGCAGATCTAAGTAACAAAATATATGTAAAGCTAATTCAACAAACAGATTTGAGTGCCAAATTATGGCAGGCTATTTCAGCAGTCAATGAGGCCGAGCACACAGCCATCGAACTATCGAAGGTCATCGCAGCAACAAAGATCGAGTATAAAACGGTGTAGAGCTATTTCAGCTAACAGATTGGCTACTAGACCATGGCAATCTATGTCACAATAAATATATGGCAGGATATTTTAGCAACTAATCGGCCTTGGCATGCCATCTCAGCTAAGCATATTGAGTGCAGAACAGGGCAAGGAAGCTTCTTAAGCAGATCATATTGACAGTAAACTACTTTGGCAAACAGTGAGATTAACAGTGTCTATCAGCTAACATTCAGCGCTACACCGACATGAACGGGGCCTCAGTCTAAAATGCGCGTACCGTGGGAGAAGCTGACCGCCATGTGTGTGACGCCCCCGATTCAATCGTACACTAATCATGCATGCAAATGTGTACGATCAAGATCAGGGACTCACGGGAAGATATCACAACACAACTCTACAAATAAAATAAGTCATACAAGCATCATAATACAAGCCAGGGGCCTCGAGGGCTCGAATACAAGTGCTCGATCATAGACGAGTCAGCGGAAGCAACAATATCTGAGTACAGACCTAAGTTAAACAAGTTTGCCTTAAGAAGGCTAGCACAAACTGGGATACAGATCGAAAGAGGTGTAGGCCTCCTGCCTGGGATCCTCCTAACTACTCCTGGTCGTCGTCAGCGGCCTGCACGTAGTAGTAGGCACCTCTAGTGTAGTAGGAATCATCGTCGACGGTGGCGTCTGGCTCCTGGACTCCAGCATCTGGTTGCGACAACCAGAAAGAAAGGAAAGGGGGAAAAGGGGGGAGAAAGCAACCGTGAGTACTCATCCAAAGTACTCGCAAGCAAGGAACTACACTACATATGCATGGGTATATGTGTAAGGAGGCCATATCAGTGGACTGAACTGCAGAATGCCAGAATAAGAGGGGGATAGCTAATCCTGTCGAAGACTACGCTTCTGGCAGCCTCCGTCTTGCAGCATGTAGAAGAGAGTAGATTGAAGTCCTCCAAGTAGCATCTCCCAGTAGCATCTCCAGTAGCATCGCAAAGCATAATCCTACCCGGCGATCCTCCCCTCGTCGCCCTGTGGAAAAGCGATCACCGGGTTGTCTGTGGAACTTGGAAGGGTGTGTTTTATTAAGTATCAGGTTCTAGTTGTCATAAGGTCAAGGTACAACTCCAAGTCGTCATGTTACCGAAGATCACGGCTATTCGAATAGATTAACTTCCCTGCAGGGGTGCACCACATAACCCAACACGCTCGATCCCATTTGGCCGGACACACTTTCCTGGGTCATGCCCGGCCTCGGAAGATCAACACGTCGCAGCCCCACCTAGGCACAACAGAGAGGTCAGCCCGCCGGTCTAAATCCTATGCGCGCAGGGGTCTGGGCCCATCGCCCATTGCTCACCTGCACATTGCGAGGGCGGCCGGAAGCAGACCTAGCAACCTCCATTACAAAGGAAGTTGCGTTAACGCAGTCCAATTCGGCGCACGCCGCTCCGTCGCTGACGTCAAGAAGGCTTCGGCTGATACCACGACGTCGGGATACCCATAACTACTCCCACGTAGATGGTTAGTGCGTATAGACCAAATGGCCAGACTCAGATCAAATACCAAGATCTCGTTAAGCGTGTTAAGTATCCGCGAATGCCGAATAGGGCCAGGCCCACCTGTCTCCTAGGTGGTCTCAACCTGCCCTGTCGCTCCACCACAAAGTAACACTCGGGGGCCGTCGGGAACCCAGGCCCACCTCTACCGGGATGGAGCCACCTGTCCTTTCAGCCCCCTCATCAGAATCACTTGCGGGTACTCATCGAGCTGACCCGACTTTAGTCACCATCTGTATAGTATGTATGTATGTATAGTATATACCCGTGATCACCTCCCGAGTGATCATGGCCCAATAGTATAGCAAGGCAGACTGACAAGAATGTAGGGCCAATGATGATAAACTAGCATCCTATACTAAGTATTTAGGATTGCAGGTAAGGTATCAACAAATGTAGCAACAATGTCAGGCTATGCATCAGAATAGGATTAACGGAAAGAAGTAACATGCTACACTACTCTAATGCAAGCAGTATAGAGGAGAATAGGCGATATCTGGTGATCAAGGGGGGCTTGCCTGGTTGCTCTGGCAAGAGAGAGGGGTCGTCAACTCCGTAGTCGAACTGGGGCATCAGCATCGTCACGGGGTCTACCGAAGAGAAGAGGGGGGATAAACAGTAAATACATAGCAAGCAAGTGCATAACAGGATAACAGGCAGAGCTAGACGTGTTCTAACGCGGTATGAGGTGATACCGGTGAAGGGGGGAAGCATCCGGGAAGTATTCCCGGGGTTCCGTGTTTTCGGGCAAAGGAGCCGGAGGGGGAAAGTTGCGAGTTCGATAGGTTAGGGGGGTGTGGCGGACAAACGGGTTGCGTATCCGGAATCGTCTCGTCGTTCTGAGCAACTTTCATGTTGAAAATAATTTAATCCGAGTTACGGATTAAAAGTTATGATTTTCTAAAGATTTTATTAATTTCTGGAATTTAATTAATTATTTTATTTAATTCGAAAATGGATTTATGACATCAGCATGATGTCATGCTGATGTCAGCAGTCAATAGAGTTGACTGGTCAACCTGACCAGTGGGTCCCACTGGTCAGTGACACATTTTAATTAACCTAATTAGTATTAATTAGGGGTGGGCCCCACTGTCATACTACTTAATTAACTAGGTAACTAATGTGTAATTAGTTTAATTACTTGTTTAATTTAACTAATCAAAAATAATTAAGCTAATTATTTCTTTAATTAATTAATTAATTATTTTTATTTATTTATTTTATTTTTTTAGAAACGTTCTGTGGGGGGGGGGGGCGTGGGCCCCGTTTGGCAGTGGCCCAGGGCCATAGCGGGTCGGGCGCCAACGAGCGCAGGGGCGGGCGCTGCGGGTGCGGGCATGGGGGTGCAGGGCAGAGCCCCGTGAGCGCGCAAGCGCCGGTGCGGTGACCTAGGGGCGCCGCGGCGGATGAGGCC
>NC_041382.1:660330712-660338369 GCF_002162155.2 Triticum dicoccoides
CGACGGCAGCGGCCCAGGCGAGCCGGCGCAAGAGGCGAGGCCCGCAGCAGGGGGGCCACGGGAGGCGGCGGTGCGCGCCACGGGCGGGTGTAGGACCCGAGCGCGGCCGTCGGCGGGTGAAGGCCAGGCCAAGGGCGGGAGCTCGCGACGCGGGGAGCAGGGGAGCGACAGGGGCCGTGGTGGCCGTGAGCGGGAGCTCGGGCGGCAGAGCGGGCAGTGGGGCGCCGGAACGCGCGAGGGAAAGAGGAGGGGGGCTCACTGCGGGTGTAGGGGACAAGGCAGCGTGCTTGGGGAGGCTCGGAGTGGTTGACGGGGACGAAGCGGCGGAGCGGGAGGCAGGCCGATGGGGTAGAACGACGAGGTGGAGGCGGCGGCATCCTGGCGAGGTGTGACGGCGGCGGGGCCGGCGAAGTGCGGCGGTTAGTCGACGGCGGGGTCATCCATGCCGAGGCAGGGGCGCGGCGTCGAGGCGGGCGTCACGCGAGGGAGAGGAGGGGCGCGGAGGAGTCTGGGACGGGCGGCGCCGGTGCCGGCTGGTGGCGGCTCACATCGGGCGCGAGCGAGGGAGGAGGGGATCGGGCTCCTCCCGATCCAGATCTAGAGAGAGTGGGTGGGGGAGAGCGAGTGGGGGGGCGAGTGGGTGACGGGGTGGTTAGGGTTTCCCCCCTCGTGTGGATAAGGCAGGGGTGGGTCGGCCGGCTGGTTGGATGGCCAGCTGGGCCGTTTGGCCCAGTTGGTCAAGGGGGCTCTTCTCTCTTTTTTTTTGTAGTTTTGTTTTCTGTTTTTATTGTTTTTCCTTTTTCTTTATTTTTTCTACTGTTTTAGCCCATTTTAAAAATATAGGACTTATATAAAACATGGTTTCTTCATGACAAATAGTTAGGGAATATTTTCAACACATCGAACATTTTAGTTTTGACTTTTGAAAACTTTAATTGTTTTAACTTTAATTCAAATTTAGAATTTGAACCTATTTCGATCTAAAGTGGGATTATCAACAATAACCGAGGTGACGTGGCATCGTTAACACGGGATTACTGTAGCCTGATTACCCGGGCGTCACAAATCTCCTCCACTACAAGAAATCTCGTCCCGAGATTTAAGAGGGGGACTAGGGGGAAAGGTCTGGTTACGAAATCCTAACGAATCTTCTCGTCTTTGGTTGCTCTTCTCGAAGAGGTCGATCCATTACATTGATGTCTTCAGTTCTCTGCTTCGGGTCATCATGATGAAGTTGTCGTCCTTCCTTGGGGATCTTCATCGTACTTACGGAAAGGATAAGGGGTAGCTTCAAAAGGACAGACCTCTACAAGGTTGACTATCTGGTCGATAACATCGAGGAAGGTGGCGGAAGTTACTCTTGAATTGAATCTTAAGAAAATATCGAGAGCAAAGTAAGGAGGTAGCATGAGAAGTTTCAAACGTATATGCAAGCGTTCGATGCCTAATTAGAAGGTGAAAGGGGTTCAGGGCAACGAGAATAAGTATTGTGTATGATACCAAAATAGATCACTTGGGATGGTGGTCTGTGAATTACATACGAGTCCACGCGCGAGGAATAACTTCGGGAACAGGGGGTGTACAGGAGAGTCAGGTTTCGATCCTGTGGAACTGTGGGTTATGGTCCCACCATATGGTTGAAAGTAGGAAGGGGGCCGACATCTTGCACGGTCACGATAGTAAGGCGTGTCAGAGGGTAGCCTATCAGTTATGTCGGCAACAACATTGATACCAAGGGAGAGGGACAAAGAGAACCATTTTCCTGCTTGTTGAACGAGGCGGGCCAATAGGCAAGGTTCTCGTCCATCGGTGGCTACCGGAATGCCATCAACAATAGTAATAGGGTCTTATTGACAGAGCGGTACCACGAGGTGTTTACATAAGCAGGAGAATATTACTGCTTAGGTCATATAGATCACAAGAAAGGTTAAATCAAACAATGGAAAGGAAAATATGATTATCAGATTAAACAGAACAATGGAAAGGAAAATGTGTTAAACACATATTTCAGGGGTATATCCTTCCCAAGGACAAGCAGAGCATGATATGCATGAAAGGATATAATGTACAAAACCCTTTAGGTAAGGGAGAGAATTTTTATGACATTACCCATACAACGGTGTTTGGATAATTGTGCAAGAAACATTTAGCATTGGGCTTCAAATGTTCTCGTTAAAATTCGGAGTACCACAAACATGCTTAGAGATAGCATTGGCATGGTCTTCAAGCAAAGATCAGACTTTGGATACACAAAGGATCCATCAGGAACAACTTATAGAATAAGTCTTACAATTTCCTCACGGAAGAATGACTAACCTTGCCAAAAAGGAAACTATAACAGTAGGTCCTCCGGCCAGGTGTGCTAGGCATGACATCACCTTCCCGGGTCATATAAAGACCAACGTTATAACTCTTGGAATTATGTTCCAACCATCATATCTGACTGAGATTCAGATCTGATTGGTGAAAGGATACCAGACCTAGGATGCCTGAGAAGAAAAGGTGCAACACAAAATGACGAGATGACATCGAAGATTCTCGGGAAAAGAACTATGGAAGAGAGTTCTGAAACAAGGGTTCATCATTAAATCAAGAAGAGGATGAGGAGGTGGCTGATGGACTCAGCGATTTATTCAATGAGGTATCCAAAAAGATGGATCTCCATAATTATGTAGATAAGGAGATAACATTTGTTAGATCAAATGATACAAGGAAGTATGTCCGAGGAAGACATACACAATTAAACATTGGTTGAAAGGTGCGCCCGAAATATGGGTTGGGTTGCACGACCAATGTCAGAATGATGATTCAATAATCAATAGTCTAAGAATGAACGGCCGACCATTAACTTCAAAGCAATATGGTTGCTGGAAATGCAGAATCCAAACAGCACCGTTCACTTGTTGGTACCCCGGTTGGAATCGACACGAGGACCAAGAAAGAATGGTGAGGGTGAAGTATCACTTATATCAAGAATTCTCAAGAGGTGGTGAAATTCTTTCAACATTGATGACATAAGAGATGGTAATGCTCCAAGGTAAAGAAGATCAACTGCCGGATAGCAACGAACTCAAGGTATAACACAAAACACGAACAAGTTTGTGTTGGAGGGAAGGCAGTAAAGTGGTTGATGATAACACAAATCATCAAGGCAAGGATGGTATTTCTCGTCATGAATCCGATTGATATCCTGGAAGAGCTCATAAGGTTGACAATGATCACGACACATTTGTCGAGAGGTTTCAAGATGTAATCGATCGGCGATGACATCAAGTCAAATGAATGGTGAAGTGAAAGGTTATTGGAACCCCGGTTAGGACACAAACTCGAAATCAAGTTTGTTGTTCAAGGAGAAATGATATGATGACGAAAATCGATGCAAGCTTAGTTCATCATTGAAAGTTGTGCTCCGGGAATAAAGACCAGGTAGCACAGTTAAAAAAAATAGTATGATGATGATATAGCTAATCAGGCTAGGAATGACTTAAAGGATTATTAAACTCGTAAGCAACGAAAATTACTTAGAGTTATTGAATCGGAGTGCTGAATCGATTCACTTATCGGTTTTCTCGGTTAACAAACAACCCAGAAGCATGAAGTGACAAAGACAGGGTAAAGGTAGTACTCCATCAAAGGACAGGGTAATGTAGTGCAATGGCATGATATCCTCGAGATACCAGGGGTAATACTTGACGACAGACCAACGTAGAGGTTGGACTGGGGTACTGCTTTGCAGAGGACAAGTGCTTAAACTTGCCCAAGAAATGGGATCAAGGAAGAACATATGGTCGGAACCACGATTGCAAAAGGCCAGATCCCAGATATAAGTTGAACTTATACCAAGGGAATAATTAATTTAAGAGAAGCTTTTAATGATAAGATCTACATCGTGTCCATGGGCATGAACACAAGGTTCAAGGTCGACTCTCACTTCTTCAATGTATAATCTTTCATTCACTTCTCACGTTCGATGAAGCTGTAATGTTGAAATTTTATCTGGCAAAATACCAAAAGAGTATGTCTCGTGAAAACTTTCGAGTTCACACATATTAAGGAAGGCATAGGTTCAACCCATTGGGGCATCTTAGAACATATACCACAAGTTTCAAAAGTAAATACACAAGCTCGAAAAAAGAGCATGGTTAGCTAAGCAGAGGATACAATTTACCAAAGGCAATATACACTCGTGGAAAGGCTCACAAGGTTATTGAATATGAAGGACGATGTCGGATGAAATCCAACAATGGATCAGGCGATCCACAACGGAGCTGATTTGAGTATCTGTACTCAATCAGAGGAAGAAAGGTTGCACGGGCATCAGATTATAGAACATCTGAATAATTCGATGCTTAGATAACAAAGGAATTATGATTTCCAAAACAAGGGATCAGAAGCAGACACTCTAATCAAGGATGGACAAGTTGGATAGACCAGAGACACAATTGACGACAAATAGTTTGGTCCAGAACCAGCTCATGTTTAGAATGACGTCTGAGCCGGAAAGATAATTTAGAAGGGTCGATTGTTGATTCTGTGCATTCGCACACATGTTGAATCAATAGGATCAAAATGACGGTGTCTAAGGATACTAACAAATATTGTCAGACATATGGAAAGCATCCATAATGCAAGCAGACAAGTATTGCAGAGCAATAAGCTACTGAGGAATTTTGGAGGATCGAATAGTATTTCAAAGACCATTGTGAAACACATGAACAAATGGGGATGAGTGGATACTCGATAAGGGCGAGAAATTATCCGTAAAGGTATTCAGGTGGAAAGGAACTGCAAGGCAGTAGGCACAGGGTATTCTCGGATCAATAGAGAGAATTTTAGGGTATCTTCCAATGACAAGATCAACTGGGAACAAAAGTAAGAACAACAGTTGTATGTATTTATCCATAGGGATATTTTGGTGGTAGGGAATTGCAAAAGCAACGGACACAAATTCTCGGGTTACAGCGGAGAGTATCTTCAGGGTCTTCACGTGCAGCAAACGATCATCAATAATAAGGGGCTCTCCGGGTGAAAGTGATAACGAGATCCTAATGTTAGAATTAGCAAAATCCATTTATCCCGAATAGAAGAGAGATCAGAGTCCCAGAGTATAGGTCGAGGAATAAAAGATCCTAATACCACCCAATGGCGACGTGGGCACGAAAGGCACACAACCAAGTTAGTAAAAGTTTTGCAATGACTAGACTCAACTTCGGCCAAGGAGTTGGAAAGGGGGATTCCTACAGGCAGTCGGCTCTGATACCAACTTGTGACGCCCCCGATTCAATCATACACTAATCATGCACGCAAATGTGTACGATCAAGATCAGGGACTCACGGGAAGATATCACAACACAACTCTACAAATAAAATAAGTCATACAAGCATCATAATACAAGCCAGGGGCCTCGAGGGCTCGAATACAAGTGCTCGATCATAGACGAGTTAGCGAAAGCAACAATATCTGAGTACAGACCTAAGTTAAACAAGTTTGCCTTAAGAAGGCTAGCACAAACTGGGATACAAATCGAAAGAGGCGTAGGCCTCCTGCCTGGGATCCTCCTAACTACTCCTGGTCGTCGTCAGCGGCCTGCACGTAGTAGTAGGCACCTCTAGTGTAGTAGGAATCATCGTCGACGGTGGCGTCTGGCTCCTGGACTCCAGCATCTGGTTGCGACAACCAGAAAGAAAGGAAAGGGGGAAAAGGGGGGGAGAAAGCAACCGTGAGTACTCATCCAAAGTACTCGCAAGCAAGGAACTACACTACATATGCATGGGTATATGTGTAAGGAGGCCATATCAGTGGACTGAACTGCAGAATGCCAGAATAAGAGGGGGATAGCTAATCCTGTCGAAGACTACGCTTCTGGCAGCCTCCGTCTTGCAGCATGTAGAAGAGAGTAGATTGAAGTCCTCCAAGTAGCATCTCCCAGTAGCATCTCCAGTAGCATCTCAAAGCATAATCCTACCCGGCGATCCTCCCCTCGTCGCCCTGTGGAAAAGCGATCACCAGGTTGTCTGTGTAACTTGGAAGGGTGTGTTTTATTAAGTATCCGGTTCTAGTTATCATAAGGTCAAGGTACAACTCCAAGTCGTCCTGTTACCGAAGATCACGGCTATTCGAATAGATTAACTTCCCTGCAGGGGTGCACCACATAACCCAACGCGCTCGATCCCATTTGGCCGGACACACTTTCCTGGGTCATGCCCGGCCTTGGAAGATCAACACGTCGCAGCCCCACCTAGGCACAACAGAGAGATCAGCCCGCCGGTCTAAATCCTATGCGCGCAGGGGTCTGGGCCCATCGCCCATTGCTCACCTGCACGTTGCGAGGGCGGCCGGAAGCAGACCTAGCAACCTCCATTACAAAGGAAGTTGCGTTAACGCAGTCCAATCCGGCGCGCGCCGCTCCGTCGCTGACGTCAAGAAGGCTTCGGCTGATACCACAACGTCGGGATACCCATAACTACTCCCACGTAGATGGTTAGTGCGTATAGACCAAATGGCCAGACTCAGATCAAATACCAAGATCTCGTTAAGCGTGTTAAGTATTCGCGAACGCCGAACAGGGCCAGGCCCACCTGTCTCCTAGGTGGTCTCAACCTGCCCTGTCACTCCGCCACAAAGTAACACTCGGGGGCCGTCGGGAACCCAGGCCCACCTCTACCGGGATGGGTCCACCTGTCCTTTCAGCCCCCTCATCAGAATCACTTGCGGGTACCCATCGAGCTGACCCGACTTTAGTCACCATCTGTATAGTATGTATGTATGTATAGTATATACCCGTGATCACCTCCCGAGTGATCACGGCCCAATAGTATAGCAAGGAAGACTGACAAGAATGTAGGGCCAATGATGATAAACTAGCATCCTATACTAAGTATTTAGGATTGCAGGTAAGGTATCAACAAATGTAGCAACAATAGTATACCAAATTATCGATAGGTTAGGGGGGTGTGGCGGACGAACGGGTTGCGTATCCGGAATCGTCTCGTCGTTCTGAGCAACTTTCATGTTGAAAATAATTTAATCCGAGTTACGGATTAAAAGTTATGATTTTCTAAAGATTTTATTAATTTCTAGAATTTAATTAATTATTTTATTTAATTCGAAAATGGATTTATGACATCAGCATGATGTCATGCTGATGTCAGCAGTCAATAGAGTTGACTGGTCAACCTGACCAGTGGGTCCCACTGGTTAGTGACACATTTTAATTAAACATTTTAATTAACCTAATTAGTATTAATTAGGGGTGGGCCCCACTGTCATACTACTTAATTAACTAATTAACAGATCAGGTTAACTAGGTAACTAATGTGTAATTAGTTTAATTAGTTGTTTAATTTAACTAATCAAAAATAATTAAGCTAATTATTTCTTTAATTAATTAATTAATTAATTAATTATTTTTATTTATTTATTTTATTTTTTTTAGAAATGTTCTGTGGGGGGGCGTGGGCCCCGTTTGGCAGTGGCCCAGGGCCATAGCGGGTCGGGCGCCAACAAGCGCAGGGGCGGGCGCTGCTTGTGCGGGCATGGGGGTGCAAGGCAGAGGCCCGTGAGCGCGCAAGCGCCGGTGCGGTGACCTAGGGGCGCCGCGGCGGATGAGGCCGGGCGGGCGACGGCAGCGGGGGGGCCCGCAGCAGGGGGGCC
This sequence comes from Triticum dicoccoides, assembly GCF_002162155.2. Taxonomy (NCBI): domain Eukaryota; kingdom Viridiplantae; phylum Streptophyta; class Magnoliopsida; order Poales; family Poaceae; genus Triticum; species Triticum dicoccoides. The sequence continues at coordinate 660,338,367 of NC_041382.1, forward strand.
ACG
>NC_041382.1:660339109-660340016 GCF_002162155.2 Triticum dicoccoides
GATGAGGTGGAGGCGGCGGCGTCCTGGCGAGGTGTGACGGCGGCGGGGCCGGGCGAAGTGCGGCGGTTAGTCGACGGCGGGGTCATCCATGCCGAGGCAGGGGCGCGGCGTCGAGGCGGGCGTCGCGCGAGGGAGAGGAGGGGCGCAGAGGAGTCCGGGACGGGCGGCGCCGGTGCCGGCTGGTGGCGGCTCACATCGGGCGCGAGCGAGGGAGGAGGGGATCGGGCTCCTCCCGATCCAGATCTAGAGCGAGTGGGTGGGGGAGAGCGAGTGGGGGGGCGAGTGGGTGATGGGGTGGTTAGGGTTTCCCCCCTCGTGGGGATAAGGCAGGGGTGGGTCGGCCGGCTGGTTGGATGGCCAGCTGGGCCGTTTGGCCCAGTTGGTCAAGGGGGCTCTTCTCTTTTTTTTTGTAGTTTTGTTTTCTGTTTTTATTGTTTTTCCTTTTTCTTTATTTTTTCTACTGTTTTAGCCCATTTTAAAAATATAGGACTTATATAAAAACATGGTTTCTTCATGACAAATAGTTAGGGAATATTTTCAACACATCGAACATTTTAGTTTTGACTTTTGAAAACTTTAATTGTTTTAACTTTAATTCAAATTTAGAATTTGAACCTATTTCGATCTAACGTGGGATTATCAACAATAACCGAGGTGACGTGGCATCGTTAACACGGGATTACTGTAGCCTGATTACCCGGGCGTCACAATGCGTCTCCACACGAACGTCGCCAGTGGTGGCGGTGCTGACCGCCGTGCGCCTCCACAAGAACGTAGCCAGAGGTGGCGGCGCGGCTAGAGGATGGCAGTCTACGAGAGCGTACTGTGGGAGCGAGAGGATCGCCGAACCACGGCGCGACGTATCGGCGCAGCGGGGAGGGCGTCTTTGGCGGAGCGAATGGAGTGA
>NC_041382.1:660340506-660364589 GCF_002162155.2 Triticum dicoccoides
GTCCCACGTGTCAGTGAAGAGGCAAGCCGAAGCGCGTTTCGTTTGCGTGAGCCGTGTGGAGGACCGAACGTGTGTGGGGTGCAATGCGACCGCGACAGGAGTGCTGTGAGTGTACCGCATTTTCCCTTTTAAACTAGGTGCTTTGCCCCCTAAAAAAATCTATTGCTTCGCGCGATCCATTGATACTACTACTAGTAATCCGGTAATCCCGACTAAAACGGCGCAACCAGGTCTTTTCCCGCACGATATGCTAGGAGGTTGGCTTAGTTGGGTTTTTTAGGACGAGTAATGCTACACCTACGTAATCCCAATTACGTAATTAACACAATGTGAAACATGTGAGCTGTTGATTGTAGATTGGGGGGGGGAGGGAGGGGCCCACCACCATGAAAATCAGGGAAAGAGAGAGAGAGGCAATTTACGTTAACCCTTTCGTAGGTTCCCGTAGATGTAGAAAGATGTGTCCGATCGTGCAATATAGGCCGTCCGATCTATATCTAACGGATAGGAAGGAAACTATGACAATTTACCCGCACTCCTCTCCACATTTGCAGATAAGGCTTTCCCTCATTCATCCTTTTCTCCCACAAGATCTTGATCTTCCGTGCAACGCACGGGCATCTTGCTAGTACTCCTACAATATGTATATTATTGTGAAAGTTCATATACACCGGCCGAGATTAATGCAAACACGGCAGATTTTCATTACATTTTGAACTTTTATAGGACAAAAAAATAAAAGAAACCCGACCCTAAACCTATTCTACGGCGGCGACCGACGTCCTCCATCTGTGATCTCCATGTACGGGGGCGGGGTTCAAGACCCGTGAAGTGAAGGTGCGGTCTCCGACGAGGAAAAGTAGAACACGGGAGACGGACCAGCCAGTTGGCACACCATGCCCTGCCGCCTCCCATGCCCTACTCATCCTCGGAGGAGTCCCCGATCTCGGCGGTGCTGGACGTTGGACGGCGGCAAGTAGGACGCATGGCTGACGGTGCTCCCATCGTCGGCCGCCAGCGTGGCCACCGCTTGTGCGGCGACTTGAGCGAGGGCGGCGACCTCGAGCTCCATCCCCGAAGACAAGCTCTCCCGCAGAGCGTTCGCGCTTGCGGTCATGGCGGATGTAGTTCCAGGTAGGAGGACGATGCGCTATGGTGTGGAGGTTAGCTGGGCGTTGCCGCTTTAAGTAGTGCATTCCGGTGAGGCCAAGCATCCGGGTGCGTCATTAAGTCACCGGAGTTGTTTCCGCGGGCACCGAGCCTCTTAATGATGACATACGAACGGACGACATGACTGCGGGCAGCTGGCGCCGGCTAGGAACGCACCGCGCGACGGCGCGAGGGACGAGGGTTTTGGTGTGCCAGGGTAGTCAGCAGCGGTCGTGGCAACGTTGGAGATGCCCTTTGCTCACATGTGATCCCCGCATGTCATTGGAAAAGCAAGACGACCCGACATGGTCTCAGGTCCAGAGGATGCAGTTGGCCGCGCTACACCACTCCGCGGACGCGTCGCGACGCCCCGTGCATCCTCGACGAGCCGGGTGTTGGGGTGTGTTTGGATGGTGGCCAAAGTGCACCTTGCCAAAATTTTGGTCATGACCAAAAGATTGGTCTTTGTTTGGATGGTTGCCATTTTTTTTGGCATGCCAACGAACTCTAGCCAACTCTAGTTCATTTTTCTTGCTAATGTCGGCCGAATCATCGGCAACCAATACCTCAACCAAAATTTTGGTCATGACCCAAAGATTGGTCTTTGTTTGGACGGTTGCCCTTTCTTTGGCATGCCAATGAACTCTAGCCAACTCAAGTTCATTTTTCTTGCCAATGTCGGCCAAATCATGGGCAACCAATACCTCAACCAAAATTTTGGCTACCCAATGCTTTGATGGGGCAACCTTGGGCACAAACCAAACATACCGTTGGTCGTGCCACAGCACTAACTCCACCCTCGGCAAACTGAAACCGACCATGTCTAGCGACGATATGAGCGTGTCGCTCACCGCGGTCGCCGTGTCCAGAGGCGGTGCTAGAGCTGCGCCCCGTTGTTGGCCCCAACGACCCACATGAACGGTTTTCGGTGGCGAGGAGGTCGTGGGCCAGCTCCTCCATTGGACTAGTCTGCGCTACGTCGTCCCGATGGGTGTGCCCCACATGTCTGTTTCCCTGTTTTCCCGGCCATATTCGAGCGTCAGTGCTCCGCGTTGCGCATTAGGCCTTTCACTATGTAGGCCAAGCGAGACAACTTATTGTTTATTTGAGCCGTTCAAGTATAATCATGTGGCGTTTGCTTATTTCTCATTCCTCTCCAACCCTCTTCTCCATCGATCATGTCGCCCTCCAGTCGAGTCCATCCTCCCGCATGCCTCATTTGAACATTCCATCGAGTATTATTCGCATGTACCCACCCTAGTCCTCTTTCAATAGATCTCCGGACCCCGAGATTAAATCGAGAGGGAACGAGTGGGGGCACGTGATACCTAAGGCGGATTCAAAATTTTGAACCGGTGATCATAGCATCTGCAAATCATATATAAAGGGTATTCAATGTTCGTTTCATTTCTGAACGTACAATATACTCCCTCCTATCCTTTCTAGTTTACATACAAGTTTTATGTGTAGTCAAAGTATATCTACTTTGATCAAAAAGGTATCAACATTCAACAACGCCAATCAATATTGTTAGATTCGTACGTACTCCTAGATTTGTACCCGAGATGGTTTCCAATATGACTATTGACAAGATTAATAGTACATGAGATGTATAATGTGAAAATTATATCATTGGAAACTCGTTTCACATAGGAATTTGACCGTATGCTTTGTGTAAGTTGCATGTCATATATTATTACTCTAACATTTGGTCAAAGTTAGCCTCGAAAAATGCATTAGACCCTGTATGCTTTGTGTAAGTTGCATGTCATATACTCCCTCCTTTCCGGTTTATAGGGCTTATCTCAAAATTTTAGTTTTTCCATTTTATAAGGCTCAATTTGGTTGTTCCCCATCACATGTTCAGACTTCAAGGTACATTAAATCATTGCATGCAAGTATTAAGAGAAAACCGACCAACGCATGCACTTTATGCATGCATGCATTGCAATTAATGCATTCGTAAACATAATTTTTTGAGGAAAACAAGAGCATTAATTGTGTGCTTTTGCAAACTACAAAAAATATTCCACCACTCATCATCTACCTTGGTTGGTGAGATTTTTAAATTGAGCCTTATAAACCGGAAAGGAGGGAGTATTATTACTCTAACATTTGTGTAAGTTGCATGTCATATATTATTACTCTAACATTTTGTCAAAGTATTATAGTGGAAGTGGATCCTCTGACGTAGGTATCCCCGCCTTACCCTCCCTTTCGGTCACTTACTGGCGGACCCCATGCTTGCTAGGCCCCGCATGTCAGTTACTCAATGGGTTTGGCCACGTCAGGGGATCCTCATCTGTTGTAGCGACCAGACCTCAAACGGTCCAATCTCTGTGCTCAGGTGTCATCCCTGGATCAGTAGTACTGATACCACACATTACTTAAAGGATTTATAACAGAGTAGTAATCACACACTTATTACATCGAGTGTCTCAAAAGAGAACTTATTACAATAAATATGGCTTAAGGCCATCTAATAACGATAACAGCGGAAGGCTTGGAAGATAAGTGAGTCCATGAACTCCAACGGCATCACTGAGTATAGAGAAACGACCTAAAAGCACCTTAATCGTCGTCTGAAAAGTCTGCAACATTAATGTTGCAGCCGAAACGGGCCAGCACATGGAATATGCTGGCAAAGTAACACATAGAGAGTAATGGAATGAAATAGGCTATTCTATATGCATATTTGGTTGGTGGAAAGCTCTATGGTTACAGTTTTGCGTAAAGCCAATTTTTCCCTACTGCAAGGGAATAAATTTTATTTAACTATCATGGTAGTTGTTAAACATTGAGAATGGTTAACAGCATTCTCAATCCCAATTAAGCATCATCATTAAACAAAACCCAACAAAATTAATTTTAGAGTAACATGATGAGATTCACATGATAATCCAAGCAATAGATACTCAAGATGTCCATAATCGAGGACACGGCTAACCATTATTAGTTTATACACTCTGCAGAGGTTTGCGCACTTTTCCCCAGAACCTTGATCGCCTCCGTTTGATTTCTCGCACTACATGGTGTTTGAGAAACGGATGACCGAGACATAGTCTTTCAGAAGCGCTAGCACCTTACGATCGGGTAGACTGTTACACCTACTTTCTCCTATATCTGCTAGTCTACCACTGTAAGAGTTCGCACAACTTAATCAACTATGCTAGAGCCCATAGTAGCTTGTGGCTGCACACGGAAGTTTCTAGCATGAATAATCTCATGATCCCTTTGAGTCTGGGTGGCGGTCCATAAAAAAAACAGGCAATCACTGGAATACCTAGGTGCCTCAGTCCATCCATATGTGTATTTAAGTTGCCACCTTAGACAAACCATTAATTTAACAATCTCACATCTGTCATGGATACACTCACCCAATCCACTTGCATAGCATGGCATAACAAGCAAACGTAGAAGTAACTCCCAAATGTTTGATAATAACAGGAAATAGGTACTACCTCAACTACTTCCCAAGCCCACAATTTACTTAGATCCTAATCATGCAATGTGTGAGGATTGATCTAATGCAATAAAAACTGGGTAATTGGAAGTATGATCAAAGTGTTACTTGCCTTGCTGATGATCCGCAAAACCTAGCGATTCGAAGTAGCAAGCGGCGCACTCCGGGTACTCTATCGCAAAAAAACAAGCATACAATAAATACTCAACCAATGCACAGGTAAAACTCGAATAAGAGATCTAACCAGAAAGTTCAACTTAAGAACTCCGGTTGGCAAAAAGAATCAAATCGAACGAAACAACGAAAGACAAACGACAAAAGAAACAGGCTTCATTTACTATTCTGGATCTAGGGCAATTTTTACAGTGGCAAAAACTTGTTTGAGTTGGTTAAATGGAAAGAGGGTTTCGAGACGAAACTCCAGGCGCTTGAATCGCCTGATTCCGATAAACGAGCGAAAAGTTAGACTAAAACGAAAATCGGATCAGGAATCACGATCAGATAAATCGTGGATTTTATCCGAGAAAAAGAAAAACGACGAACGTTCATTAAAATGAACGAACAGACGAACACTCCTAATTAAATAAACCGGAAAACCGATCTATTTAAAAAAACCGAAACTAAAAAAACGAACAAAACCGACGGAAAACCGATCGGTTTTCTAAAAAAACCGGCGGCGAAAAACTACCTCCGGCGGCGGCGGATCCGGCGGTCCGGCGAGGCGGCGAGGCGCGGGCGGCATGGGGCGGCGGCGGCGGGGCGGCGGCGGCCTAGGGTTAGGGTTTCGGGGCCGCAGCCCGGCTAGGCTGGCCTCGGGCCTCGGCGGCGCTATTTGAAGGCCCGGCCAGGTGGAGTCCTGGCCGGTTACGACCCAAGTTCGGTTCAGACTTTTTTTTAATAATTACGCTCAGAAAAAACAAAAAGAATACTAAACGGACTCCAAAAATCCCGAAATAAATTTTGCCCGACTTCTAAAATCAAGCCGCACAGGATGAACATTTATTTGGGGCCTAAATGAAATTTTGAAAAACGCGCATTTTTCCCTAATTCAAATAAAATAGCAAATAAAAGCAAAATAAAATCTTATTTGATTTTTTATTAAATCCTCAATATTTCTTTATTTTGGGAAAGTCATTTTATTCCCTCTCTCATATTTTTGTAATAGAAATAATTAAAGATAAAATAAATAAAATCAAATGATCCTATTTTCAAAATTTGAGAAAACTCAAATATGAAAATAACGAAATCCCCAACTCTCTCCAAGGGTCCTTGAGTTGCGTAGGATTTTCTAGGATCAACCAAAATGCAATAAAATATGATATGCAAAGATGATCTAGTGTATAACATTGCAAATTGAAAATTTGGGATGTTACATCTGTAGTATACTCCCTCTGTTTTTATTTACTCCTCATAAAACGGAGGGAGTGGTGGTATAATAAATGACGCGGGCGGGGGAGGGACGTCGGTTTGCTCTCAACTGCGGTCCCACAAGCGAGCGAAAACTCAAGACGAAGCGCGTTCCATTCGGTGAGAGACGTGGAGGGTCCAGCATGCCGGGCTGCAACGCGAATGTGACAAGAGCGATGTACAGTCAAAACCGATTGACCGGTCGTCACCGGAACCACTATTCACACCAGAACCTTCGCTACTCGGCCTACGCCAGCCACTGCCCTAAAACCACACCAAATCTCCAGCCCATTCCCCCACCTTTCGATCCCCTAGCCCGCATCATGCATCCCCTAGTTCGCCGGAAAGCCATGGTGCGCCGCAAGATCACTTACTAGAAGATGCTGACGCCGGAGCGCCGCACAGAAATCGCGGCGGCTCGGTGCCATAGACCTCCGTTCCCAAGCTCACTTTGCGGCGGGCCAATCCCCGAGTTCTCTGGAGCTAGGCTACGAGGAGGAGGAAGCCGATCCAATGTTCATGGCGGAGGTCGCGGCGCAAAAGGCCCCCGATGGGTATGAGACGATGGACGTCGACTTCGTGCCGGCGTCCGAGTCCCCCATGGTGCAGGCGGACTAGCGGTTCAACATGGCGATACTAAAGAAGGGCCGGGAGGCAGAGGCTCAACTCGACGCGGAGCGCGCGCATGCCGCTGCCATCGAGGCTCTCCTACAGGCGGAACCGGATGTCGTGGATGTGAACCGGGCGACGGAGGCTCAACTTGAGGCGGAGTGCGCGGATGCCGTTGCCATCAAGGCCATCCTGCAGGCGGAACCGGACGTCCTCGACTTGAACCGGGCGGCAGAGGCTCGACTCGACGCAGAGCGCGCGGATGCTGCTCTCATCGACGCCCTCTTGCAGGCGGAACCGGGCGACGGAGGCTCGACTCGACGCGGAGCGCGCGGATGCCGCTGCCATCGAGGCCCTCCTGTAGGCGGAACCGGACGTCCTCGACTTGAACTGGGCTGTTCTCTCGTCCGTGCAAAGCACCCGCACGCTCCGCTTGAACGAGTAGCTAGAGGCCGAGGACAACCACGGTGCGGAGACACACGTCGGCAGTGACGGCTGGTTCGTGCCGGCAGCCAAAGATGACGAGGTCGTCTCTTTCCGCGAGCAGTGATAGTTTTTCTTTATGTTGTTGTTTTTATGGATCTTTTGCTGTGTAAAAACATATATTTGTTATGCAAGTCGCCTGACTTGGGTCAGTCTACCATGTCAGGCGGTTGGATAAATATCCTACGTCTCCTAACCCTTCTTTCCTTCTTCCTCATCTCTTCTTCTTCCCCAACAGAGCACCGCATGGGCTGCACGGATACTCCCCAACATGCGGTTGGATAAACAAACTCTATGAACCAAAATTATGTGTCAACGATAGGTTGGCTGAGTTTGGTGTGTTCCCATGCGACAACACGTGTCAGTAAGGGTGCGTTCCCTTGGTTGGGTTTGCGGCGTGCAGGAGCGACCGTGTGAGGGTGCGGTGCGACCGTGATAGCCGTGCGCAAGTGTACCTCCTTCTCATTTTGAAAATTTTACGCAAGCTTGGAAAAAATGTGTGGCGAAGTTTGGCAATGCAAGGCCTAGACCCAAACAGGATAAGTATGTATGTACTAGGAGTACTAGTGTTAAAAAAGAAAGGCTGGGTTTTCCTTCGCGGGATTTAATTGATACAAATCCTCGTTTCACGTGTCAATTAATGCGTATTTTTTCTCCAAATACCAAAGAGCTAAGCATCTCACTCCTCATCGCTTGATTAATGCAGCGCCATGCAAACCAACCTTCTCACTTCCGCATGCATGCAGGGGATATTAATGTCCTTGGTTGCTAACCCCATCAATTTTGCCTCGATTAGTTTTAGTGGCCCTTTGCAAATTGTAATTTTGATATATTGGCCTTGTGTACAAAAAATGGAGGTAGTAACTATATTTGACTTCCTTCCCCATTGCGGTGACGTCGACGATTTTTTGGTGGTTTGGCGAAGTGCGTTCGACGGAGAACACCATTGAGGGAGACCACGGTAAGTCGTTCGCAAGTGCCGCCTGCAAGCCGAGACAACCGCCTTATTTGCATCCAGGAAGTCCTTTACTAGTACTACTATAACTAATGCAGTGAGATGGCTTCTCGAAGAAGACGATGGAGAAGCGGAGTTAGCGAAGAGTGAAATGATGGTTGCTTCGTCCGTGCTTTTGTGATTTGACACCTCACTGCTTTCTGATTTGTGATAGAAGGGACAGGGGAGTAGACTCTGTGCTCTATATTGTACTACATGTGTCCAAGCATGGGAGAAAGAGGAGAGACGTTGCATTTTTCTATTCCTTCAATCAATCAATCAGGGAGCTTCGGTTCCATCTTTTTGACTTTGGAAACACCGTCCACAATGGTTCCCATGATGCCAAAAGCTATTTTCACATTTGGCTACACATTGTGGATGCCCTTAACTGTACCACTTGGTTTTGCTCCTGTGTGCTATCTATACAAATCTCAATTATATTGATCTAAAAAATTATAGAATCGAGATTAGTAAAAGGAGGTGATTTTGCCGCGTGGATGGCGGGGGAGGTTTCTTATTTTCGGAGGACGTTGTCCTGGCGGTTTGCTAACATGCGGACCCACGTGTCAGTGCTTTACCAAGCCGATCCGCGTCCCACATGAGGCAGAATAACGGCAGAAGCAACACGTGGTTAAGTTGAAGACGATGAGGGAGAAGCGGATTCAGCAACGAGTGAAATGATGGTTGCTTCGTCCCTCCAACTTAACTGCGGGAAAGGTGCAGCTTTGTGATTTGACGCCTCATTTCTCATTACTACGCCGGCGCCATGACTGGGGTGCTTCACCCCGGCTGCTCTGCACTGCATTCCGGTATGGCACGTGGACCCGGTATCTTGATGTCCCACATGTCGGCGAAAGAGACTAGAAGATTTATGGAAGCGAGCGCTCCACTCTTACGATGGAGGAGTAGACGACACGACGGCCCAGTGAACTGTCACCTGTACTGTATAGTACTATAGTTTTGCTATTTCGCACGATCCATTGATACAAACCCGATTAAACAGGAAAGGGCGGGATTTTTCCCGCGCGGTAGATGATACTGGCCATACATTTCAAAGGTAATTTTAATGTATGCAAACTGAATAATTATAAGTAACAATATGATATCTAGTAAAACTAAAAACACATATGACTTATTGTGTTAGAGTGTAGTAGTAGTGTTGTATTGCATAGTTGTTAGATGTAACATGCGAGAACGTGTAGAGATGTAGTTTTGGAGGGCCTACAGAGAGAAAAGCGTAATACGGTCACCGAACTTCAGAATAAGCTGATTACGATCACTATATATGTTGTGCGGTGATTATACGGTCACTTGCTCACAGCTCAGCATCGGATTGCACTCTGTTGACCGGCCAAATAGTCTGCGTGGCGCCATGTTGACTAGTTAAATTGACCACGTTCATTGTGGGTCCCACCTGTCAGTTCGTATAGGCAAAAGGTCAGATAAACACAAATTTACGCAGGCGCGACAAGGCTCCAACCCGTGCGCGGGAATCACCTGGTTGTGTATGTGTCTGTCAGGGCCTGATGTGTGCGCATGCACGTGTAGGTTGAGCACTTTAGCATGAGAGTGTGTGTTGGTCGTGTGGTGTACTGGTCTGTGCATGCATGCGTGCGTGTGTGCGTGTGAGTGTTGCGTGCGTGCGTGGCTGCGTGCGTACGTGTGAGTGTTGCGTGCGTGCGTGGGTGCATGTGTTTGTGTGAGTGTTGCGTGGATGCAGTTCGTGTGCATGTGTGCGTGTGTGTATAATCACCACACCAGCTCATGTGTGTTAAAACATACGGCTCAACATACTAATACAATGCCACCTTGTCTTGACTTCGAACCACCGTCCAAATATTTTTTTGTCGTTTGTTTTCATTCTTACTAGCAAGATGCCCGTGCGTTACATGTAACATCAAGATGCATTTGTATGACTTGTTTATCTTGTGAGAGAAAAGGATGAACGAGGGAAGGCCTTATTTGCAAATGTGGAGAGGTGTGTGGGTACCTTTTTGCAAAATTGCCATAGTTTCTTTCCTATCCGTCAGATATAAATCGGACAGCCTATATTGCAGGATGGCAGGCACACCATCATCACCAACTCTGTTTTTATAAGAGTGTATTTTATGTATTTTATAAGAGTGTAGATGTAGAGTAGATACAAGTCGACAGGTGGGCACGATGGTAGTGAGATAATGCGATGCAACACTAGAGGTGCCACGTGGAGCGTTTAACTGGTCAACTAGTCATGTCATGAGCAAATACAGAGTTGTACGGTGAGCCCATGACTGCATAATAACCACTAAACATAAATGGTGACCGTAATGAGTGGATTCTGAAGTCCAATATACGTATCGTGCTTTCGCTTCAAATACAATGATCATCATTGCATATATCGCGAGAGAAAGATGAAACATGCGTGAATTTTCTGGGGGCTTACTTTAGAGGACCTGGAGATAGTTTTGTGTGCATACGTGAAAGGGGCGTACAGGGGGGGTATGCGATGGAGAGAGAGATGCTCTTCGTTTCTCTTTATTATGACTAATTTAGTATATAGTATAAAAATATACAAATTCACAGTGCGGAATAAATATCATTGTGGGCACCATGCAATGCAAATTAGCGTTCGTACTCCTCCATATAACTTTGTAATGTTGTATATATGTAGAAACTCTAAAATAATTTTTTGGCCACACTTTATTCAAAAGGAATGTTGTATGCGAAATAAACGTGAAGAGAGGGCTTTTTAGATCAATGGGGTACATGATGTAACATGTGTGAATGTGTAGTTGATGCATTTGGCGGGGCCTAGAGAGGTATGTGTGTGTATTACGTATTTGAGAGAGGCATGGATAGAGGGGCCGACAGGGGGGGCGTGGGAGAGATAGCACGAGAAATGAGAGTGGTCTAGAGAGAGAGAGACGAATATGACGTCACGACAAGAGATTCCATTCCCTTGAGTGTGTATATGCAAGGGTGGAGGGAATAGAGGCACCAGGAGAAATTTTCTGTGTGTGTGGTGTTTGTGTTGGTATGTGTGGGTGTGAGAACATAATGAGACATGGGGGCAGAGGGTGTGTCACCGCGTGAGGTCCGGTGGGTCGAGGTGAGGCCCTTCGTTCTGTTCCGTCCTACGCCACATTGGTCGGCCCGTGATGCATTTAGGAAGACCCATGGATGACTAGTCGTACAAGACAAAGATAGCAGAATTGTGAAGGACTCTGTGTCCACTGACAAAGCCGGCTAGGATTTGTAACCCTAGGTTCTCGGACTAAGGTAACCCCTTTATCTCTGATATTACTATTCATCCAACCTAACTTTAAGGAGCATCCTACAGAATGCTCTGCTAGAATCACACTCGTCGATTAGGAAGAGAGGTGTGAGACAATCCGTGAGAGATAGGCGTAAAGATAATGTGCGTACATGAGACACGTAGGCAGGTCCATGTATACAGAAAGGGTCGATGAGGATTGTGCGTGTGTATGTTTGCAAGAGGAAGAGTGCTTGTGATAAAGGTTAGTGAAAATAGTTGTAAATGGTTATGAGAGGGAGGGAGGGTTATATCTAGAGCATGTGTGCGAGAAAGACACCTCGGGAGGGAGTGTGTGAGCATGTGTGAGAGACCACCGATGGAGAGTGAAACTACACGTAAAAGACTGCTCTACACATTGATTAAAGATATAAATTGTATCCAAATATTAGGATGGGATCATGATATTTGCAATTCGTGTAAGGAGCGGTCATTGATCCATCAGACATCTAGATTCTATCGAATGTGTGCATGTCTATGTTATTATTCGACACAATTGATCCACATAGTTAGTATTTTGAACTCCAGACAATGCATCGCTTTAGCAATCGAATATAAACGTGAGTATAGTTCATGTTGTGTGTGTAAAGCACTTTATACATACGAAAGTTACACAATGGACATTATAAATAGCTACTACCTATGAACTAGCATACATTTGAATTCAACTTAAGGTGGTTTAAAAAAATCGAATTCAACGTGAAGTCCATTCAATTATTTGAATTCGATATCATGGCACTTGTAAACCATACCTAAATTATGGGGGCACCAATCTTTGCTCTAATTTTGTACATAATAGCATATGTAGTCGTGTACAAAATAGATTCAAATTTAGCTCCTCCATTCCAAAATAATCGTAGTTATAGGATTTTCAAGTGTAAAAATTTCAAAAAGAAGCGGATAATTTAATGAGGTTTTCAAACATACAAGGTCAAATATAACGTTGTATATTTAGGTCAATCCTCATAGTTCAAGAGTACTCTAAACGTGAATACTTGTGTTTCAAAATTTCGAACGAAGCGCCAAAAGAGCCTCTACTCGCCCGAAACCGCGTGAGACCAATGTTTGGTAGTACAAGGAAATTACTTTTCTAATAACTCCGACCCGTGAAACCTACCGGCCCGACGTCCAAAGGTCTAAACCGGGGTAGGTTTGTAGCTTCATCTAGACGCCACGCAACCGCATCCGGAAAACATTCATACACAATGGCCGCCTAAGCACACATGCGCGCGGCCAAAATCGCTCCCGCCCACTATTTGGGACACCTGGGATTACCATCCTACCCCCGACCCGCAGTAGGTCCGAAATTTAAGAGGGGGGCAAAGTTTGTACTTTCCCCAAATTTCAAGCAAGCGCGTCCCATTTCTGTTCAAAAAAGTAAAAAACAAGCGCGTCCCAGACCGAAACATGGTTCCCCCCACCCGTCCGATTCCCCATTCATACTCCGTGGGCGCCAAAACTACCTCTCCACCAGCTGCGAAACCCCGGCGTCCTCCGTCTGCCACTCGATCCCACCCATCAACCGCCGCCCTCCTCCATCACACCGGAGCCGATACCCCGACGTCGTCGTCCACCGCAAACTCAACCGCAACGCCCTCCACGGCTAGTAGTTGAAGCCGAGGCCGAGCCGTCCGTACCCGAGCCAGTTCAACCACGTCGTCCTGCGCCTCACCGCTGCCGCTCCAACTTCGTCACCCTCCACCGCACCGGAGTTGTTCCTGCTACGCCGTCCTTCGCCGCCTCGGATCTGCTTCCCCTCCGCCGACATACAGCCGCGACAACACATTCAACAATTTGGCCATGGGTTCGTCCAAGCCTGCACCCTCCAGAACATCGGTATCCCCGGTAAAAAGAAGAAAATTGGCGCGACTTGTGGAGGTGACCACACCGGCAACCGAAAAAGGTACTCCTCTTCTCTTATTCGTGCAAATCTTACGTCTCTGCTTGCATGGTATTCATCCCACAGAAGACACTAGTTGACCGCTTCTTCTTGATACTAGATGTTCCTAGTAACTCACGATGCACAAGGTTTCTCCTCATATACTATTTCACCTTAGCTAGAGGTCCGTCGCCCCCCTGAATTTCAATTTCTGGCCACTTGATTCCCAATTAACGGAAGCATTCCACGGCGTAACAGGCGCTAGTATGCCTATTACGCTGGGGAAACAGTGCCTTGGTGTTTATCTTAGGGGCGTGTGCGGCCTAGAGCTACTGGCACCCAATCTGGAGGTCGGCCGGGATTAAAGGGATGGCCTGGGGGCGCTGCCAAGCACGACGGTGGTGTGAGGTCGATGGGAGGGCGGGGCAGCGGAGGCAGGGCTCTGGGCCGGTGGTCGCTGTCGGTTCGAGAAAGATCGTCAACAGTGACTGGTGGGAGGTAGATGAAGGCCATCTGCCCATTCCTTATAGATCAGACGGTTCATTAAAAAAATCGACTGACCTATTTACTTTCAGTCGACTGTTATCTTAGATATGACCACATGTGGTGGTGTGCTGGAGGAGTACCTGCATTTCCTATGCTCATATATTACAAAATCATACAGAGTAGAATCTAATTTTGTTTGCCATGCAATGTTGTAGAGCTATCATATGTCTCCGTCATTTATTTTTCAGCCACCTGCTATCTGCTACTTTTACAGTGCACTAGTTCTGCACACACTTCACCCTTACTCTCACTGTTGTGTTTTTATGCAAGGGTATTTCAGATTCTGCTGCCATGAGAGAAGCCAAAAAGAAAAGAGAGAAGTCGCTCCAGTTTGGTGTGCGGGTAGGCAAGACACGTTTCAGCGCTATAATGGGTGCAGTGTCACAAGATGGAGACAGTAAACGTAGCTCTGGAGTTGATGACCTCGCTCGTAATGAACCACCATCCCAGGTGCTTGCTTTAACTTCGCGGTGTCATATGTGGTTGCATGTTCCATATGGTGTCTAGCTTGTATTCGAAAGGCCGAAGTCGGTAAGATAAGGAAATATTTTTTTACATGAACCACCATCCCGTGAGCACCAGAAGACAAATAGCTAGTCAGGGCACTGGCCGAGCCAGTGACAAGCCCAGCAAAGATAGGCATCACCTGGAAGCCAACTAAAAAGCTGCGATGGTGGCAAAGCAGCCCGCCTCCCACCAGGCTCTCAGGTCCTATATGATCATTCTCACCACTCCAGCCGGATGTCTAGCTTGTATTGCTTCCAATTTGGTTAAATTGCATCTACTTAGCTTACACATTATACCTTTGAATATGACATGCATTTCTGTTTTTGGTACATACTGGTACATCTGTGTATTAACCATGTTCTTACATCAAACTAATGTTCTTGTGTATCCCTCATCAATCACTTATGACGAGGCAGGCAGGCAAGGGGACTACTCCTCATTTAAAGAATGCAGCGTCAGCCTCCCAACATGATTCTCAAGAAATAGAAATGCTAGATGAAGATAGTGAACATAGCTCTGTAGTTGATTACAACATTTCCCCTACACTAGCATCACAGGTGCTTGCTCTAACTTGGCAGCGTGATATGTGGTTGCATGTTGCATATGGTGTCTAGATTGTAATTCTTCCAATCTGGTTAAACTGCATGTGGTAGTCTGCTTAGCTTATACATTATACCTGTTAATGTGACATGCCTTCCTATATTTAGTACATAGTACATCTGTCTATTAAGCATGTCCTTACATAAAACTATTGTTTTTTTGTATCCCGCATCAATCAACATGACGAGACACCTTTAGTATATGCAGTGCGATATTAGTTACATCTTTCATATGATTTATGGCATGCGCTACTTCTAATTTGTTGAAATTCCATTTATGATGGGACGCTTTTAACTTGGCAGAGTCATATTGGTTGCATATTTCATGTGGTGTCTAGCTTGCATTGCTTCTTATTTGCTGGAATGGTTTCTGCTTAGTTTACACAAACAGTTGTGAACATGCCATGCCGTCCTGTTTTTAGTACATATTCCATCCTGGTATCATGTGTTTACCTTACATCAAAGTAGTGATTGTCAGTATCATGCATGAATGAGTTCTGAAGAGAATTTTATTGCTTTTTCTTGTCGGTTTTACTTGACAATTCAAAATCAATAAAGCGGAAGGAAGTTAGCAAGGCAGCGGATAAAGGTGCTCCTTCTGAACGGAGGGCCTCTACAGTTTCTACTCCTCCACACCCCCAAGATGATTTCCAAGACAACACATGCATAGCCACTCAACAAAGCTGTGTTTATGATGAGCACGTCTCCCCTAGTGCAGCATCACCAGTGCTCCCTCTAACTTGGCACTGTTATATGTGGTTGCATGTTATGTGTGATGTATAGCTTGTATTGCTTCTAATTTTGTTGAATTCCATCTGCTTACTTTACACATTATACTTGAATAAGACACGTGTTCCTGTTTCTAGAACATACAATATTTGTCTATCACACCATGTTCTTACATCAAATTACTACTGTTGTGTAACCTGCAACAATCACTTATCATAAGACACGTTTGGCTTCGGAGTATGATATAGGTTACATCTCACATTCTTTTCTAGCTTGTATTACTAATTTGTTGAAATGACACTTATGATGAGACAATTTTAAATTGGTAGAGTGATATTCGTTGCATCTTTCATATGGTGTCTAGCTTTCATTGCTTCTAATTTGTTGAAATGCCTTCTCCTTAGTTTACACATCATAAGCTGTGAATATGCAATGCCGTGAATATGCAATGGCACTAATGACGAGAGACCTCTAACATGGTAGTGTGATGTTGTTTGCATCTTGCATATGATTTATTTCTTGTACTGCTTCACATTTGTTTAAACACCATTTATGATGAGACACTATTAACTTGGCAGAGCGATATTTGAGCATCTTTCATATGGTGTCTACCTTCCATTGCATTGCTTATAATTTGGTGAAATGTCTTCTTCTTAGTTTACACATCATAGTTCTGGTTATCTCTTCCGTCCTGTTTTTCATACATATTACATCCTCCTATCATGTGGTTGTCTAACATCAAAGTTCAAATCGTCTGCATCACGCATCAATTTGTTCTGAAGAACTAAATTGTTATTCATTTTTCTTGTCGGCTTGACTTAACATGGCACAGAGAAAGAGGAAGAAACACAGAATGACAGGGAATGAGAAGTGGATGAATCATGCAGATTCTGCTGGTACTGATGGTGCAATAGAGGGTCAAAGTCCAGCAGAAAATTCTACAAACACGACATCCCATGCTACACGAGTTGCAAAAAAAGACAAACAGAAACAAATAGCTGCCACCAAACAAGCAGAGACAACCCTAGTTCTTGCAACACCTACCACAGTACTACCAGCTGCACGACGTACTCGTGCATCAACTGAGCTAGCAGCACATTCCCAAGCTCCCTTGCCACCTGACACTACTTCCCAAGCACTCTTGACACAAGACGAGTTGGCAATATCAGATGAACCTTGTGAGCTTCAACAGCAAGAAGGTAGTTGCTGGAGTCAAGTTACAGTTGCATGCTTCTTTATATGTAGTCTCACAGTCTGATGTACACTAACACTTCCTATGTTTGTTGTTGGACTAGCACCTAGGCGCAAGAGGAAACAAACATCAGGGATAATGCTCGATAGGTTAACTAAATCTAGAGGAGGAAGAATGGAGATCCGTTTTGAGGCAGGTTTAAAAAGGCCACGTGATGCTACAGAGTCAGCCAAGTTAGTATCAGAGGCAGTGGTTGCTGTTAGGTGTCATGTACGTATCCTCCCAACATGGATTCAGTACAGGAATGACAAAGACGAAACCCAGTTCAACATCTTCCTCGACCATTTATCTGTAAGTGTGGTTATGTATGGAAACTAGTAATATCGTCTTGCTCTGTCCAATACTTTCTAGGTTGCTGATAATGAGACTCCCATAATTTTCAACAGATGAGGTTCAAGTTGGATAGCCAAGATGATGCAACCAGACAAGCTTGCACCCATGTTTTTCAATTCTACTCTGCGATAGTATCGGTATAACTTGAGGAAAACTCACTTTGAAGGCAAGGCTAACAGTGAACTTACCCAAACATCTCCAGTGGAAAATATATCTGATGAAGACTAGAGAGGCCTCGTTAAACACTGGTCCGATCCGAAGTATCAGGTACATTATATATATGTCATCAGATCACATGTTGATGTCCTATTTACGCATGTGCCACACAGATCTATCTTCTTGTAGGTGAACTGTTCAAAGAATAAGGCCAATCGTACAAAAGTGAAATTCCAACAGACGACAGGATCTCGTAGCTATATTGCACACTACGAGGCTCTTGTAATTAGCTACTGTTTCACTCTTTTCGTTGTACCATATTATCAGATCTATATTGATGTTACAAATGCAGAGGAAATCCCGCAAGTACCAAAAAGTACCTGAACCAAATGCTGTGGAAATCTTCAAGGACTGTCACACCAGCAAGAAGAAGAGCATGACTACACCAGTCAAAGCCGCTGTTGTAAGTCCTTAATCCTCATGCCTTTTAACTACTACTTACTCTGACTTGTGCCTTGAACTGCATGGTTTGCAGCCAATGTCTATTACTCTTTTCAATTTTATACACAATTGTCTTAGCGTATCATTGCACCTTACAAGGTTTAAAAGAGAGGAGTGATGTTCCTTTGATCTTGACCCGTAATCTAGTTCCGTGCTGGACTTGCACACACAACGTTACAATTGCCTATTTGTCTGTTCTAAGTTGTTTTGTGATATGAATGACGTCATACTATGCTTATCGTATTATAAACTTCGTCTCTTTATCCTTAGCCCTCAATACAATGTGAAGAAATAGACAATACATTAGCAATGGTACATGGTCATATGTTTGGAACCTGGTTTTATTATGTACTTTGCAATAAAATACAACTAATATTTTACATGGGTTCACCAGAGTAAGTTTTGTATATAGACCAAAGCTATTTTGTTTGGTTTTGCTGCCTCCTTAATATCTTCTGTTCTGGTACTACTAATGTAAAACCTCAACTTTTCAGCAAGCTATGGAAAAATGGTGGAACCGCCACCTTCTGAAGGTGGCGAGGCAACTATAACCGCAATGTCAGCTCTTGCTGTAGTGGGTCAGTACCTGTCCACTAACAGTGCCAAAAGCACATTCCTGCGTAATACTGGGTTGGTTGTTAAGGCAATATCGTCCAAACTGCCTCATGATCAAGATATGCAAGCTCAAAGCAATGTTGTATCTGCGCTCCAGACACAAGTCCATTCCCGAACAGAGACCCTTTGTGAAACAAGGAGAAACATTGCTCAATGTCGTCAAGATATGCATGGTTTTGAAACCAAACTATCAGACATTTGCTATGTTGTTCAGGAGCCTAGGGGAAATGAAGGCGAGGGTTATGGTGCTCCATCGGACAATACAACATGAAAACGTAACAGTCAGGTCAAATGAACTGAGCTTCTGAACTTTTGGTGGTGCATTTATCTGCTAGACTGTTAAGTTTTATGCCAACCTTCCTTTTGTTATATAGTTGTAATTTGTTTTGGTGCGATACAAAATTTATTCTTAACGTGCAGCCACCGCCTGAAGAAAACAGCAAGCCATTTTTGTATAGTGTAGGGTGTTCCCTATATTTGCACTGGTGGCGATCTTTGATGCCGAGTGGATGTAATCTATGCAATCACCTTAATAGCCTAGCGTTAGTTTCGGCCTTATTTATTTCCTAGTCTTCTTTTTCCCTGGTTTGCTAGTGGCCGCAACTACCATGGGCCATATACGGGCCGTAGGATCCATGGGTCTCCTATGGGCCGGCGATAAATGGGCCTGTAATCGGTGGGCCTCGGGCCGTCGGATAAATGGGTCTACATGGGCCATAATCGGGCGTAATTGGTATCGGCCCAACACGGTAACATGCCATTAACAGGCCGTAGGACAACAAAGGCTTAATTCTGTCACAGGCATAACGGGTCGTTAACGGGCCAGAATATAGGACGAGCTGGAAACGGCGCAACGGGTTAACATGCCAGAAACGGGCCGACTCTTGCCATGGGCCGAATTTGGCCCATTAGGGTAACAGGCCAGTAACGGGCCGACTCTTGCCATGGGCCGAATTTGGCCCATTAGTGGAACAGGCCAGTAACGGGCTGACTCTTGCCATGGGCCAAATTTGGCCCATTAGGGCAACAGGCCAGTAACGGGCCGGAAGTAATCGAGGGCCGAAAAGGAGCCCAAGAACGTATGGGCCGTCAATAGGCCGAAAGCTAACATGGGCTGGAAACGGCCCATGTAAATCACGGGCCGTTAACGGGTATAAAGAAAATTACTATTCATTATGGGCTAGAGTCACCGTGGGTCTTTACCTGGGCCGGCCTATTATGGCACACGAAAATCTTGTGGGCCTTTACCTGGGCCGGCCCATTATGGCCCGCAAAATCTTGTGGGCCTTTAGCTGGGCTAGCCCATTATGGTCCGCAAAATCTCGTGGGCCTTTAGCTGGGCTGGCCCATTATGGTCCGCAAAATCTTGTGGGCCTTTAGTTGGGCCGGCCCATTTAAACTTGTTGGGCCGTGCCACGTGTCGACATATCATAGGCGCCTTCTGTCAAGTGAGTGGATGACATCTGTCCTGACGATGAGCCAACACGTGTTTCCTCTAGCCAATGATGATTTTACACGTGGAAAATCCCCATTGGTCGGGGCTGTTAACGGGTTATCGGATCCAAAACCCAACCCGATAGCTTAACGGTGTTCCGTTACGGTGGATGCCACGTGTCGGTCACCCTTGACGAAAGCACTTTTGTGACGCGTGATTTATCGTCATGGAAGTGGACACTTCCGTGATGATAATTTTGTTAATGTCATGGAACACTTTTACGACAGCACATGTATGACTATCTTGATTCTGTCATAAATTTGTCATGGATGTACATGCATGACAAAAAAGCGACCTACTGTGACAAACACGTATCATCATGGAAGTGTATTTTTTTGTAGTGCTGGAGGAGGAGCGTGACGTTGCAAAGGCCCGTTTTGCATTCTATCAACAATAGGCTCGCAGATACCAAAGCAGAAAAGTGCGGGCCAAGACTTATAATGTTGGTGAACTCATTCTGCGCTTGCCAAAAAAGAAAAAGGACAAACTCAAGCCCAAGTAGGAGGGTCCCTTCATCATAGATGAGGTTCTCACTAGAGGAGCGTACCGCCTGCGTGATGCATCTGACAATTGCCTAGAGCTGAACCCGTGGAATGCCGCAAGACTCCGAAGATTCTACGCCTAGAGCCGTACTCTTTATTCGTCTTCTTCTCCCTTTGTTTTCATTTTTACCCTCTTTAATTTTTCTCTAGCTCTTTATCTCTTGTGCGGCCAAACCGCACACCTATGATGTGCACATCCTTAAATGTATACACTCATAATACCTGGGGGCTTCTTTTATAGCAGCTTACTCTTATTTTCTGAGCATCAAGCTCAACACATATGTGTCCTCTTCTGCATATGTACCTTTTCTTCGCCATTATATGCATCATTATGACTTAAGTTTTTGCCAAGTTGGGTTGCCTGGCTCTTGTGCTTATGTCCTACGTTCCCATTTTTTGGCTAGGGCATAAAGGGAGCACCTGTGCAATTGTTACAGTCGGGTCATCCGGACTTGTACC
This sequence comes from Triticum dicoccoides, assembly GCF_002162155.2. Taxonomy (NCBI): domain Eukaryota; kingdom Viridiplantae; phylum Streptophyta; class Magnoliopsida; order Poales; family Poaceae; genus Triticum; species Triticum dicoccoides. Next base: position 660,361,517 of record NC_041382.1, read on the forward strand.
ACAAACTGGGTGAAGCCAAAAGCTAGCGTTCTTAAGGGAATATTTGGTCAGCGAACTAAAGACGTTTTACCTTCATCACACCATGAACCCCCAGATGTTACGTATACTGCGATTTTTCAATCATAGTTCGGACATGCATACTAACGCATATCCGCCCAGGGAAAGGAACCTTTAATGGAACTATTCTCTCTGGAAGATGTTTATTACAATCAACATGTAGTATAACATAGCTAGCCGGATACAACTTGTCCGTTCAAGCAACTATGACCCCTACGCTTGGTTTCCACGCATGCCCCGATCTATATTACCGTTACGGTATTCGGAAACACTCCAAACCTTCGGGTCCAGAGGTCGAAGCGAAAAGGTCTGCCATGACAATTGTTTTACAATCCGGCTAGGGACAAATTTGTCAATTGAAGTACATAGTCACTTGGACTCAAAAACTTCTTCCTCTATGCCATCTAACAGGTTATCTAGCTTACAATCCTGTTGGGAATACTTGGCGGCTATCTCTACTTGGTCATACACCAGACTAATGGGAATTTCTTTTCCATCTGACCCCCGAGGTCCGACCCGGGCCATATGATTCGGATCAAGCTTGGTGTACCGTGTTTTTACCATGGCCCAGGCCTCTCGCGCACCTTCTCGGCAGGCCGATATCTTCCATCATTGGAAGCGCCTCCGAGCTCCCTGGAATAGCTTCACAAGCTCCTCCATACTTCCTGGAGGACAGGCGGATGGCCACAAAGCTCTGGCGATGCTCCGTACTGCTTGCCGAGCTCGCTTGTGTAGTTGGGACAACTCTTGCAGCAGGTCACCTTGAGAGCCGGACATTTCCTCTTCGGGATGGCCAGTCAGCATACATGCAGACATAAATCTGTTAGATCATTTCTTCGCTGAATTACATAAAGGTAAGGTCAAAAGCATACTGAATATGCCACCTCGTAGCCTCCTATTCTCCTTGACGGCGTCAGCTAGCTGGGCTCATACATCTTTTAGCTCTTCGCCCATCAGGATGTTGGAATCCCGCAGCTTGTTCTTGTCGTCCCTGACCCGCATCAGCACATTTTCGCCTGCTGCATGTTACCTTTTTGCCTCCAGTTCACCCTTTCAGTTTCTATTTCAGTTGATCTACCGATCCTATCATTGGAGACACAACAATATTCATATTACTGGTATATGATTATCCTTTTTTTGGGACGGAGGGAAACATTACCAGGCGGTGCCTCATTGGATTTCTCCAATTCGGCGATAGCTGTAGCTCGCAGAGTCCGGCACTCTTCCAGCTCTTAAGACAGCAGGTTGTTCTTATCTGTAAGTGCATGATTATACAATGATCCTTAAATCAGTTGTATCAACTGCTTCAAGTCTCGGGGGCTACTGGTATATGATTACAAAGGCTGTACAAATGCGTACTTACCCGCATATCTTTCAAATGCTGGTCCGTGGGTCTGGTAAGCCCGTACCGGGCAGCTCGGATATATGCATCAGCCGAGTTGAAGGCGTTAAATGACTCTTTTGAAAAACTGGGGTCGCGAAGAGCGGCCCTCCGGCGCCGATGATTCATGGCGCTCTCCACTTTGGAGTTCGTGACGGACATATCATCTAAATCCTCTACAGAAGGACAATCAGGCGTCAATCCCGTGTAAGCCCCCGTCCTTAGGGCAGGGTCTGGAATCTGACTAGTGGAGGCGCGACCCGCTAGATCCCCGGACATAGTCTGACGAACACTCTTCCTGATAAGATGCAGCTGATGATGTTACTGTTCGATGTGACGGTTAGGAGGCATATTTAAAAAGTCATACCTCTTCGATGAAGGTTCGGCTGTGTTATCGTCCGCCCTCCTCTTTGACGACTTGTTCAGCGTGGGAGCCGCGCTCTTACGAGACGCCTCTGGTGTAGCATGGCGCGCCGAGCGCCTCCCCTTTGGAGCACGCGCTGGGTGAGGTGCGGTGAGGAAGCTCTTTCGGAGGAGGTGTCTCTTGAATCTTGATTACTTACATGTGAGGTAGGAAGGAGGTCGGGATAGTCGGCTACGATTGGCACTATTGTGCCATCATAGCTCGCCTGGTAGAATACTCCCTCCTGAAGCTCTATGAATCTGTCCGGATCCTCTTCATATCCGGGGTCAAGGTCTCGGTTACGGTTCTCTAGCTATGGAGCGGGGCTATAGATCGCCGCTATAACCTTCCGCCATTCCTGTTGCAAATGGATGGGTTAATGCCAATTAAACATGACTCAGGGAGAGGATTGAGTAGAGTGATGGGATTAAAACTCACCCAGCTAGGGGGATTGTACATAGAAAATCCTTCCCGAAGCGTAAGATGAGTGAACTCCTCTTTCTCCTCTTTATACAGATCGGCCAGTATTACGGCCAGGGCGGTAAGGGAATCTAGACCCTTTCGTTCGCAGCGCGAGGTGTCGTCTTCCCCATTGTAGTGCCACATCGGAAGCCCCCTGAATTGGAGCGGCTGAACACCTCGCACTATACAAGTGGCCATTACCTCGATTATTGACAATTCGGACTAGGTGAGTGTCCTTATCTTGCCCATTAATTGTTGGACTTCTGCATTATCTTCCTCTTCGAGGCTCCGAGGGCGCCAACTGTGGCGTTTCTTCAATGGAGCACTGGTAAATTCGGGAAGGCCCATTCGGACTGGGCCAGGGAGAGTGACGTCCTGAATATAGAACCACTCTGAGGGCCACTCTTCGGACGCCTTCTTCGGCATGCTGGATAAGTATCCGGTCCCGGCTATGCGCCATATTTCGGTGCCGCCCACCTCAAATATAGATCCCTTTTGGGAGCGAGGGATGAGGCAGAACAGTTTACTCCATAGCTCGAAATGGGCCTCGCAGCCCAGGAATAGCTCGCAAAGAGCAACATAGCCCGCAATGTGCAGAATGGAACCCGACGTGAGATTGTGCAGTTGGAGGCTGTAGTACTGCAGAAGACCTCGAAGGAAGGGGTGGATTGGAAACCCGACGCCTCTTATTAAGAAGGATGTAAAGCACACCCGCTCCCCCTGGCAAGATTGGGGAAATTTTCTGCCAGGGCTTCACCCGTAAAAGAGGT
>NC_041382.1:660364819-660368595 GCF_002162155.2 Triticum dicoccoides
ATTTCCCCCAATCGCCTTTTTCGGAGCCACGGGGACGGGAGGAAGAACTGCGAATGCTAGCCACGTTGGAATGGTTTCTCCTAGCAAGCTCTAAGGATTTTCCGCTCGATGTGGAATGGGATCTGAGATCCAGCCCCTTTAAATAGGCGCCCTTCTTACATGGCCAGGGTGGTATGTGCAAAAAGTACTCTAACCTTTCGTGTTCGCTTGACACGTGGAAGCCGAAGCGACGGAGGCGCAGAAGCCAATGGGTATGACATTAAATGGAAAGCCAAGTACGACTCTTCGGATCAAACGCTTTGAAGTGTTCAGAGGAAGAACCCGCCTTACAATGCTGAAGACTATCAGCGTGCCGGACACATCGTCATTGAAGCCTGGTTCGGGGGCTACTGAGGGAGTCCTGGATTAAGGGGTCCTCGGGCGTCCGGCCTGTGTGACATGGGCCGGACTATTGGGCCATGAAGATACAAGATGGAAGAGTTTCTCCCATGTCCGAATGGGACTCTCCTTTGCGTGGGAGGCAAGCTAGGCGTCCGGATGTATTATTTCCTTACTCTGTAACCGACTTTGTATCACCCTAGGCCCCTCCAGTGTCTATATAAACTGGAGGGTTTAGTCTGTAGAGGACAATCACAATCATACAGGCCAGACTTCTAGGGTTTAGGCACAACGATCTCGAGGTAGATCAACTCTTGTAATCATCATACTCATCAATATCAATCAAGCAGGACGTAGGGTATTACCTCCATCAAGAGGGCCCGAACCTGGGTAAAACATCGTGTCCCCTGCCTCCTGTTACCATCGACCTTAGACGCACAATTTGGGACCCCCTACCCGAGATCCACCGGTTTTGACACCGACAAGGGGGCCCACGTCGGGACCACAACCCACCAGGGTGCGAGTGGGGCTCCTAGCACGCCCAGGTGGGTTGTGCCCACCTGGTGCACCTGTAGCGACCCGACCTCAGACGGTCAAGTCTCTGTATATCTTGCCATCCCTGGATCGGTATGCTGGCACACACAGTACATCAATGTATATATCAAAGGGCAATAACATGTATAAATAACGTAAAACTGATATATACCTTATAAAACTCGGCGGAAACAAATAATCGGGTGTGGAATCCCATCAACGCCATTGGTAGGTTGAGTGTAGACCGTAACCCTGTACCGTACTCTTACTCATCGGAAGGAACATATCTGCAACATGAGATGTTGCAGCCGTGTAGGTCAGTACATTGAATGTACCGGAAAGATCACAATATAAGGAAAGCAGATGATAAAACTATTCTATATGCAATATGGCTTTGTGGCTCTGTGTCTGATGTTTTTGCATAAAAGCTAGTTTTATTTTCCCTACAACAAAGGAATATTAGGAGTCTGTACTACGGAGTTTTCTGTCATGACATGGTTCCGCCAAGCGATGTCCCATACCCAAATCATCATAAGTTGCCCACAATTAAATTATCAGTCTGGTGTTGAGAGTTCCGAGATAGAACCAAGTCCAGAGGCTCAAATTGTTCGTAACCGGGGACACGGCTAATCGATTAGGTTTTAACCCTCTGCAGAGGTTTGTACACTTTACCCGCAAGATTCGATCCCTCTCTTTACATTCTCGCACTTCATGGTGTTTGAGAACAAGATGGTCGAAACATGGTCTTCCGAAGAGTTCCTCTGACCACTGTCGATGCTCATCCAATCCTACCGTAGTTCTACATCTGCTAGCACCGTCCCAGCCAGAGTCAAAACTAAGGTCAACCAAGCCAGAGCCCATAGTGACTTGCGGTTCCATAGGTAAGCTTCCGGGCATGAAGTATTCTTCCGTCTCTTTGAGTCTGGGTGAAGCTTTCTGCAAGATGTCATGACGCTTCTCCATGCATCCCGGCCAACCACTGGTTTCTCCAGGGTGCCCGTCAACCATCCTTCACCCAGTAGTGTGTATTGAATTCTTGTCTCGAGTCTCGAAATCTTGAGGAGTCCTGAAGATGCAGTCCTTGCAGATGCCATCATGAAGTTGTCGTCTTTGTCGTAAAGTCCTTCATTCTCACGCCACTCCCGAGCACTCATACCAAACCCCGTGTACTACAGCGTAGCATTAAAACTATATACGTCCCGGGCTTGGTAACAGGGAGGTGGGTTCCTACCTCATGCATTCTACTCAACTACAAGAATCAATATCACTACTGGAGAAGTTGTTGCAAGGATGACACTAAATGCAATAAAAATATAGGTATGAAAAACATGGTCAAAGTGAACTTGCCTGGTATGTTGATGAAGATATAAACGCTCTCGGAAACTTGATAAAACTATTCGTCACTCCGATGTAAATCTATATAGTCAAACATGGTAATCATATAAGCAATCGTCCTGGCAAACAATACTAGCACTCAAAATAACAATCAAAAAGCAAGAAGAAAACCAAATAAAAACCAAAGGAAAACTTCAAAAGAAAACTTCAAGGAAAACTAGTGGAGACCAAATTCACACAAATCTTACATAACATCACTAAATTACTCTAATAAATTTTCTACAGTAAAGAAAATAAAATTCTAATAAAACAACAACAAAAATTTACTAAAGCATTTACTAGCAAAAGGAACTAGTATGAAAACTATTGTAACTGACTAGTTAACACCAGAACAACTATAACAACTAGCAAAAGACAAAAGTAAACAATACTAAAATGATTATCAAACTAATTTACTCCTAAATAACAGAATCAATGACAACATATAATGAAATGGCAAAAAGAGTTACTTTTGAAACTAATGGAACTACTTTTATCAACTATCACTATGAACTAAACAAACAAATACTAAAATAATAGGTAAACACTAGTAAATAACTACAAAAAATTTATCTACTGCAGTCTAACATAAATATATGAAAACATGTAAAAATTTACAAAAATAATTAACTAAAAATAATTAAAAACACTAATTATATGACTAAAACAACTACATAAGCAAAACAATACTGTTTTCGCAATAAACCTAATTTAAAATGAACTATAAATAAGCCACTACATGCTACTGGATAAACAAAACAATAGCAAAACAGTAGCAAAAAAAATCAATCAAAAATCTATTCTAGAGTTTAAACTAGAGCCAAAATGGTGTTTGAAGCATATTTGAACTAATTCAAATTTAAACTACTCAAATTCCAAATTTCAAATCACGAACAGAAACTTCATAAAACTTGTGACACATTGCAATTGGAATCACTCAAAAACATCAAGTATGCTAAAAGATACAAGAAATATAAGATTGACACTTTTTTTGTTTTTAAAACAGAAATGAAAAAAACAAAAAAAAACAATCAGGCACTAGCTACGTGGCCCATTGCTACTGGGCAAAACTGGTGGGCGATCCGTAACTAAACGGTGCTCGGCCGAAAACTAACTAAACCGTGCACATACGAAATAAAAGAAACCGGTCGGCTAAATTGATCCGGACTAAACCGTAAAAAACCGAACTAAAAAAAATAAACCTAACCGTTCATCCATCTAATCTATACCGTAGATTTAGAATCGGACGGAGGAGGGGAAGTGGAGAGCTCACCGCGGGGAAGGTCGACGGCGAGCGGCTCGGACGTCGTCGGCAGCGGCGCTCTGATCGTCGGCGGGCTCTGGCGAGAGTACGGGCAGACGCGGCATTCGACAGCGAGTCCAGCGATGGTCGAGATAGTGCCGTAGGTGGACGGAGGAGGTCGGCGGCGAGGTCGAGGCGGCGGTGGCGTTCGGGGATGCTGCAGGTGAGGCCTCTGGTGGTCCTCGAT
>NC_041382.1:660369084-660376719 GCF_002162155.2 Triticum dicoccoides
GGGCTGGGGGTGGTCTCGGGGATGGGTGGGGTGGTCAGGGTGATGCGGTAGGGCGGAAATGGCGCGGCGGCGGCGCTCTGCTCCGGCGAGCGACAGGCGGCGAGGGAGAGGGGTTCAGGGTCGGGGAGGGGCGGAATGGGTCGAGGGAAAAAGGGGCATTTATAGGGGAGGGTACTTGGAGGAGAGGGAAGCTCCGGAAGGAAAGGGGAGCAGCGGCGGATCCGGTCGCCGGTGAGAAGGGGCGCGGGAAGGGGGAAGGTGATCGCGCGAGACGCGCGAGCGGTCGGTGGGTCCCACATGCAGAGAGAGGAGGGGAAAGGAAGAGGGATCGGGCGGGCGAATCCTACGGGATTCGGTCGCGGTTGCGCGCGGCTGGGTTGGCCCGTCTGGTGGGCCACGGGAGAGAGAGAGGTAGCTGGGCCTGGAGTCTTCAGTCGTTTTTTAAAAGTTTTTCCTATTCTTTTTAAACACAGAACAAAAAGAAAGAAATAAACAAAATAAATAATAAATGTATATAGGCATATAATATATCAAAATGACCGCAAAAATAAATCCTACAACATGAACATTTTTACAAAGTGAAATAAAATACGCAAAAATTCTAATAAATAAAATAGTACTTCTGATGCAATTAAAATTCAAAATAAAACTACTTTAAAATACCAAAATTATTTCAAACTTAATTTTCTCCATTTTTCTAATGTAGGTAATCATTTATCCTATTTTTTATATATATTTTAATTTTGGAGAAAATAATTTGAAATAAAACCAAATAACTCCAAATGGTTTTGAATTTAAAAAAAATTTCAAACCATCTCCAAACCTTTCTTCATACTTCCAACTCATATTTCATATGTTTTGAAGAAGTCATTTTATGTTCTCTCATGAAAATCATTGAGTTGCATAAAGTTTATAAATTTGAAATACCTTCAAAATGAAATTCAAAAATCTTTCGAAACCCTTTTTGTTTTTGGAAGAAGTCATGTTTTCTTCACTCTAGGGTTGTGGTGATGAAATAAATTTGAATTCCATTGAGATCAAATGCAAGGATGAACGTTTGGGAAGTCATTTCATTCCCTCTCATTCAACTTTCAAAAAGTTTCCAATTTCACTCAATTTCACACAATGAATCACTCACAATCAAACAAATAATCAAAGTGATTTATTTAATATAACATTCCAAAATTTAGAATTTTGGGATGTTAAAAACCTACCACACTTAAAATTAATCTCGTCCTCGAGATTCGAAGAGGCTAGCAAGAAAAGGTTAGGGGTTGGGGGTCTTCTAGCAAATATTTTGGTCGGAAGGGTCTAGTGTGCTACCACACTTAAAAGCATGGGTATGGTTCAGACAAAACTCATGTACTCCATCCTTTTGGGTTGCTGGTGTCGGTGTTCTCATATACTCCGGAATAGCTCTTTCACGGGTGCTCTTCCGGTCGGGGCATAACCTTTTCCTCAAACACGTGTCCTTTCATCCTGGTGAAGTTCTTCCGAGTCTAGGTCTTCTTAGCTGACTGGTCTGTCGCCAATACTAAATAACTATTGAAATTCTCATGGTGGTCAACCATGTATGGTTTCTCCTACAGAAAAAATGGGTTTGGTTGAATCTCACCGTATATCCTACGATTGGCAACGGGTGCCTAGTACATGGATCAATCATCCTACCATTCTATGGTTTTATGGCTTAAAGTGTCAACACTCTTCTAAGGTTTTCAAGGCTCTCTGATTTTCCATCAACATATGATAGTTCATGATAGAAGTCTCCGGTATGGGGGCCAATCCATCCCGTACTTGAACCATTGCTACATATGCAGACATCGAATCACGTATTCTAACACTTGGGAATACTCACAAGCATTGCAGAATTTCTCTTGTCCTAGAACTGGGTTCGGGTAAATCCATTGATTCTGCAAGTTGAACAAAACATCTATCGTTCTTCAAAATCTCGGGGTTTACGTAACATCCTATGTAACGTCTGCTGATCAATTCACATATTCTTCCAGAATTCTTCCTTCAACAAGATTGTGCTTGTGCCTTGGTCAAATCCTGGGCCTGTGGGTTATGGGTCCACTTCAGCACTTGCATAGTGTTAACTCATCCGTGGAGTTACAGTTGTTCCATATTCCAACATTACACCTCCTTTAAATCCAATAGTACTTCATTTTGTCATACTCTTGGGGTAACCATCATAATCAAACACCAACTTATTTCGTCTGGATCCTTTCTATGGACCGTCATGAACAACACCTTTCTTTCTTCATTGATCATGTGGCTTTACGAAGTACTACCACACTTAAAAATCAAATGCATTAGTTCATCCATAAATCATATTATTTTCATATCAAATCTTTTATTATATCCTTAACCATTTTTCATAAATCCAAATTCCAAAAAGGTACTTAATTACAAATGCCGCCATCCACATGGTTTGGTATGGTCAAGCATTACTTCTCACTTTGTTTCATTTTTCCTCCTTGAGGATCCTCCAGTCCCACTGGAATTGTGCGACATGCTCCTTGAAATCTTTAATCTTCTGTTTCATCATGGTGGCCTTGAGCTTCGTCTCCATCATCTCTGCATGCACTTCTCTTAGGTATTCCTGAGTATAACAGAGTCTTGCTTCAAGTATTTCTCCGATCTGGCGTATGGCTTCCATGGCTGCTTCACGAACAGCGTCGAAGAAAGTTGCTTGTGGTACACGTGAGATGAAAAAGTACTGCCCCATCGTCTTTGGGCAAACTCCTTTCATACGGTGGAGGTGTACCTCCACATACCAAAGTTCCCCTCCCTTTTGCATGAAGGGGTAGCCTTTTGTAGACTGCATCTCCTTCAAGGTGAATATGCTTCATCATGTCCTTCGGGATTTTTGGGTAATCATGATCACTTGTCAGGGTCATGATCGTTTCCGGTCCCTTGAGGAAAGACTCATAAAGGGTCGTCATCTGCGGTTGTAAAACAAAAATGGTGCTCAGAATAAGGTACATATCTCCTTGGGTACACATTCATATCATCCAAACAAAACTTCAAACTCAATTTCCAACATCCAGTTTATGTATCACAACTCATTTTCTTCCATGTTCACCCAGAATATTAATTTCCAAGATAAAACATAACAACTCCTTAAAACCTTTCAGCATATGACATATCAACTTTATTGAGTCATGAATTATTACAATCTCTGAGTAATCTATTACATAACTCAACCCCGCATTCTCATGAAAAGTGTTTTCCATACTACCCTTATTACTGATATCAACATCTCCACTAATCAGCTCCAACTTTCTCATGATTTGAACAATACCTAGCAAAATGTCCTGCTTCCTTGCAACGAAAACAAATAACTTCCGGCATGTCTCGAGGCTTCTTGGTGATGGTGCCTGATCCTTGAGTTCCTTGCTTCCTTTCGAGACAATCATTGGCATAATGCCCGACGTCCTTACATTCAAAACAGGTAATATGACTATTGTCCCTCTTTGCATAAATTGGGTTGTTCTGAGGGTGTCGTTGTTTTCTCTTCCTGGTTTTCTTCGTTCTGATCAAACATTCTATTCCCTGTGGATCAAACTCCACTACTTCTGTCGGGAAGTATCCCAGATACTCTTTTCTTTCCTTGGTGCAATACTGGGAAAAATGTCCTTCTTCTCCACATGAATAACAGGCATTGGAGAAAAATCTGTTGAGGCTTTCTCCATCAGGGTCTTCAACACTTCCCTTAATCACAGGTTCTTTCATAACTTCTCGGAGGGCTTCTTTCATTCCTTCTTCCTGATTCTGAATAGTTTGTTGCACCGTGGGGTAAATGTGACACTGAGCTGGGTAGTGGGTGGTTCCTTCACACAAGAAACAAGTCACCTGACTAGTTGGGCATTCCTCAACTGGGTGTTTCTCCTCACAATGAGGGCATTCATCCTTGTGTTCCTCCTGGGTGTGTCCTATTTCTCCGCAAATCTTGCAGGCACAAAGTTTATTTCTTGGGGTATCATGGTGCTTCTGGATGAGATGAGATCTTGTCAGAGTCTTCTTGAATTCTTCCCAAGTCCTTGCTCCATTCATCCCTGTATAGCTTAATGCATCTGCCACATGTTGCAGCACTTCCTTCAAAGTACTGAAGAGCATACGATACTTCATTCTTCCTTGAAACCAAATTGCTCCTGAAGTGGTTCTCCATGTTCTGAATCCATAGGTCTGCCTCCGGCTGGGTTTTCGGTCCAGAGAATACAAGTCCAGCTTCATTCATCATCTACTGGGTCCAAGGGTTTTAGGGTGAGATAAGAGAGAGGTGGGGAGGAATACACACAATACAAACAATAGTTTTGAAGAAATGAGTTTTATTTTGTGGTTGTCGGAAAAACATCAAACAAATGACAGCTCACAAATCGCCGCATCTAACGTAAGTATATAACATGGCTTTGGTCTTATAAAGGTCAAATAATTCTTCAGATTCTTCAAGTCTTCGGAGTCTTCAACTGTTGTAGCTTTAACTCTTCTAATGCATGGTGAAATCCTCTTTACTCCGAAATGGTCATCGGTTGTCCGATATCTTGTCCTTCTTGGAGCGGCTTTAGTTGATCCTCCGTGTGGTCAAAAGGGAAAGGGGAATATTCTAACTATTTGAGGTACGAGATGTTATTTGATAAAATCAGAAAAGATGGGAAGTAATAGATTCTTTTGAAAATAAAGTTTTAGATATTTCCTATCCAAGGGGCTTTCCGATTCCTAGGGTCACGTCCTACAGTCAACATGTGCTCTGATACCATATCTGTAGCGACCCGACCTCAGACGATCAAGTCTCTGTGTATCTGTGCCATCCCTAGATCGGTATGCTGGCACACATAGTACATCAATGTATATATCAAAGTGCAATCACATGTATAAATAATGTAAAACTAATATATACCTCATAAGTCTCAGCGGAAACAAATAATCGGGTGTGGAGTCCCATCAACGCCATCGGTAGGTTGAGTGTAGACCATAACCCTGTACCGTACTCTTACTCGTCGAAAGGAACATATCTGCAACATGAGACGTTGCAGCCGTGTAGGTCAGTACATTGAATGTACCGGCAAGATCACAATATGAGGAAAGCAGATGATAAAACAATTCTATATGCAATATGGCTTTGTGGCTCTGTGTCTGATGTTTTTGCGTAAAAGCTGGTTTTATTTTCCCTACAACAAAGGAATATCAGGAGTCTGTACTACGGAGTTTTCTGTCATGACATGGTTCCGCCAACCGATGTCCCATACCCAAATCATCATAAGTTGCCCACAATTAAATTATCAGTCCGGTCTTAAGAGTTTCGAGATAGATCCAAGTCCAGAGGCTCAAATTGTCCGTAACCGAGGACACAGCTAATCGATTAGGTTTTAACCCTCTGCAGAGGTTTGTACACTTTACCCGCAAGATTCGATCCCTCTCTTTACATTCTCACACTTCATGGTGTTTGAGAACAAGATGACCGAAACATGGTCTTCCGAAGAGTTCCTTTGACCACTGGCCGGTGCTCATCCAATCCTATCGTAGTTCTACATCTGCTAGCACCATCCCAGCCAGAGTCACAACTAAGGTCAACCAAGCCAGAGCCCATAGTGACTTGCGGTTGCACAGGTAAGCTTCCGGGCATGAAGTATTCTTCCGTCTCTTTGAGTCTGGGTGAAGCTTTCTGCAAGATGTCATGGCGCTTCTCCATGCATCCCGGCCAACCACTGGTTTCTCCAGGGTGCCCGTCAACCGTCCTTCACCCAGTAGTGTGTATTGAATTCTTGTCTCGAGTCTCAAAATCTTGAGGAGTCCTGAAGATGCAGTCCTTGTAGATGCCATCATGAAGTTGTCGTCTTTGTCGTAAAGTCCTTCATTCTCACCCCACTCCCGAGCACTCATACCAAACCCCGTCTACTACAGCGTAGCATTAAAACTATATACGTCCCGGGCTTGGTAACAGGGAGGTGGGTTCCTACCTCATGCATTCTACTCAACTACAAGAATCAATATCACTATTGGAGAAGTTGTTGCAAGGATGACACTAAATGCAATAAAAATATAGGTATGAAAAACATGGTCAAAGTGAACTTGCCTGGTATGTTGATGAAGATATAAACGCTCTCGGAAACTTGATAAAACTATTCGTCACTCCGATGTAAATCTATATAGTCAAACATGGTAATCATATAAGCAATCGTCCTAGCAAACAATACTAGCACTCAAAATAACAATCAAAAAGCAAGAAGAAAACCAAATAAAAACCAAAGGAAAACTTCGAAAGAAAACTTCAAGGAAAACTAGTGGAGACCAAATTCACACAAATCTTACATAACATCACTAAATTACTCTAATAACTTTTCTACAGTAAAGAAAATAAAATTCTAACAAAACAACAACAAAAATTTACTAAAGCATTTACTAGGAAAAGGAACTAGTATGAAAACTATTGTAACTGACTAGTTAACACCAGAACAACTATTACAACTAGCAAAAGACAAAACTAAACAATACTAAAATAATTATCAAACTAATTTACTCCTAAATAATAGAATCAATGACAACATCTCATGAAGTGGCAAAAAGAGTTACTTTTGAAACTAATGGAACTACTTTTATCAACTATCACTATGAACTAAACAAACAAATACTAAAATAGTAGCTAAACACTAGTAAATAACTACAAAAAATTTATCTACTGCAGTCTAACATAAACATATGACAACATGTAAAAATTTACAAAAAGAATTAACTAAAAATAATTAAAAACACTAATTATATGACTAAAACAACTACATAAGCAAAACAGTACTGTTTTCGCAATAAACCTAATTTAAAATAAACTATAAATAAGCCACTACATGCTACTGGATAAACAAAACAATAACAAAACAGTAGCAAAAAGAATCAATCAAAAATCTATTCTAGAGTTTAAACTAGAGCCAAAACGGTGTTTGAAGCATATTTGAACTAGTTCAAATTTAAACTACTCAAATTCCAAATTTCAAATCACTAACAGAAACTTCATAAAATTTGTGACACATTGCAATTGGAATCACTCAAAAACATCAAGTATGCTAAAAGATACAAGCAATATAAGATTGAAACTTGTTCTGTTTTTAAAACAGAAACGAAAAAAACGAAAAAAACAATCAGGCACTAGCTACGTGGCCCATTGCTACTGGGCTAAACTGGTGGGCGATCCGTAACTAAACGGCGCTCGGCCGAAAACTAACTAAACCGCGCACATACGAAATAAAAGAAACCGGCCGGCTAAACCGATCCGGACTAAATCGTAAAAAAAACCGAACTAAAAAAATAAACCTAACCGTTCATCCATCTAATCTATACCGTAGATTTAGAATCGGATGAAGGAGGGGAAGTGGAGAGCTCACCGCAGGGAAGGTCGACGGCGAGCGGCTCGGACGTCGTCGTCGGCGGCGCTCCATCGTTGGCAGGCTCCGGCGAGAGTACGGGCAGACACGGCGTTCGACGGCGAGTCCAGCGGTGGTCGAGATAGTGCTGTAGGTGGACGGAGGAGGTCGGCGGCGAGGTCGAGGCGGCGGTGGCATTCGGGGATGCTGCAGGTGAGGCCTCCGGTGGTCCTCGGTGATGGGGAAGATGCCCAGGTGATGTAGGGGAGCAAGGGGGGCT
>NC_041382.1:660377360-660402963 GCF_002162155.2 Triticum dicoccoides
CGGGGATGGGTGGGGTGGTCGGGGTTATGCGGTAGGGCAGAAATGGCGCGGCGGCGGCGCTCTGCTTCGGCGAGCGACAAGCAGCGAGGGAGAGGGTTTCAGGGGCCGGGGAGGGGCGGAATGGGTCGAGGGAAAAAGGGGCATTTATAGGGGAGGGTACTTGGAGGAGAGGGAAGCTCCGGAAGGAAAGGGGAGCAGCGGCGGATTTGGTCGCCGGTGAGAAGGAAAGGGGCGCGGGGAGGGGGAAGGTGATCGCGTGAGACACGCGAGCGGTCGGTGGGTCCCACGTGCAGAGAGAGGAGGGGAAAGGAAAGAGGGATCGGGCGGGCGAATTCTACGGGATTCGGTCGCGGTTGCGCACGGCTGGGCCAGCCCGTCTGGTGGGCCGCGGGAGAGAGAGAGAGGTAGCTGGGCCTGGGGTCTTCAGTCGTTTTTTTTAAAGTTTTTCCTATTCTTTTTAAACACAGAACAAAAAGAAAGAAATAAACAAAATAAATAATAAATGTATATAGGCATATAATGTATCAAAATGACCGCAAAAATAAATCCTACAACATGAACATTTTTACAAAGTGAAATAAAATACACAAAAATTCTAATAAATAAGAAAGTACTTCTGATGCAATTAAAATTCAAAATAAAACTACTTTAAAATACCAAAATTATTTCAAACTTAATTTTCTCCATTTTTCTAATGTAGGGAATCATTTTACCCTATTTTCTATATATTTTAATTTTGGAGAAAATAATTTGAAATAAAACCAAATAACTCCTAATGGTTTTGAATTTAAAAAAAATCAAACCATCTTCAAACCTTTCTTCATACTTCCAACTCATATTTCATATGTCTTGAAGAAGTCATTTTATCTTCTCTCATGAAAATCATTGAGTTGGATAAAGTTTATAAGTTTGAAATACCTTCAAAATGAAATTCAAAAATCTTTCGAAACCCTTTTTGTTTCTGGGAGAAGTCATGTTTTCTTCACTCTAGGGTTGTGGTGATGAAATAAATTTGAATTCCATTGAGATCAAATGCAAGGATGAAAGTTTGGGAAGTCATTTCATTCCCTCTCATTCAACTTTCAAAAAGTTTCCAATTTCACTCAATTTCACACAATCAATCACCCACAATCAAACAAATAATGAAAGTGATTTATTTAATATAAAATTCCAAAATTTAGAATTTGGGGATGTTACAGCACCTCCCTCTGATATTATTTGCACAAAAAATTCTTAATTATTCAGAAAAATTGTATTAAATTTTCAGACCATTCTAAGAACTTTTATTTTGGGTCATTTTTTATTACATGGGAAATTCAGAAAACAGACAAAACATGGCATTTTATTTTATTTAACTAATAAAAACAGAAGACAAAAGATAGGGACATAAGGTAGTGGTTACTAAATTCATCAACTTCATACCTCTAAAAACGATCCATTAATAAGGTTGATCAGGTCTTATCAATAACCACTTTCGATTAGCATGAAAGCGAAGAACTTTCGTAAATCAGTAAGTTACCTCAACGGGGATGTCAATGTCCCCAACAATAAGCATTTCATATTACCTTTTCGCAGTAGGTAGAGGTATTTGGAAACTTCCACTAGTGATTGTCGGAGATTTTTCAATAACATTAATACCCTTCACTTGGAATTGTTTCTTCGAAAAGTGCACCGTATGCTCATTACCATTGATATGAAAATGACCTGAAACGTCTCCAACATATCTATAATTTTTGATTGTTCCATGCTATTATATATTCTATTTTGGATGTTTAATGGGCTATTTATACACTTCTATATTATTTTTGGGACTAACCTATTAACCGGAGGCCCAACCCAAATTGCTATTTTTTTGCCTATTTCAGTGTTTCGCAGAAAAAGAATATCAAACGGAGTCTAAACGGAATGAAACCTTCGGGAGCATTATTTTTTTGGAAAAAATGTGATCCATAGGACTTGGAGTGGACGTCAAGCAATCAACAAGGAGGCCACGAGGCAGGGGGCGCGCCTACCCCCTGGGCGCGCCCTCCACCCTTGTGGGCCCCTAGTGGCTCCACCGACCTAGTTCTTCCTCCTATATATACCTACGTACCCCCAAACCATCAAGGAGCACCACGAAAACCTCATTCCACCGTCGCAACCTTCTATACCCGTGAGATCCCATCTCGGGGCCTTTTTCGGCGCTCCGTCGGAGGGGCATCGATCATGGAGGGCCTCTACATCAACTCCATGGCCCCTCCAATGATGTGTGAGTAGTTTACCTCAGACCTTCGGGTCCATAGTTATTAGCTAGATGGCTTCTTCTCTCTCTTTGGATTTCAATACAAAGTTCTCCTCGATTCTCTTGGAGATCTATTCGATGTAATCTTCTTTTGCGGTGTGTTTGTCGAGATCCGATGAATTGTGGGTTTATGATCAAGATTGTCTATGAACAATATTTGAATCTTCTATGAATTATTTTATGTATGATTGGTTATCTTTGCAAGTCTCTTCGAATTATCAGTTTGGTTTGGCCTACTAGATTGATCTTTCTTGCAATGGGAGAAATGCTTAGCTTTGGGTTCAATCTTGCGGTGCTCGATCTCAATGACAGAAAGGGAAACGACACGTATTGTATTGTTGCCATCGAGGATAAAAAGATGGGGTTTATATCATATTGCATGAGTTTTTCCCTCTACATCATGTCATCTTGCTTAAAGCGTTACTCTGTTCTTATGAACTTAATACTCTAGATGCATGCTGGATAGCGGTCGATGTGTGGAGTAATAGTAGTAGATGCAGGCATGAGTCGGTCTACTTGTCATGGACGTGATGCCTATATACATGATCATACCTAGATATTCTCATAACTATGCTCAATTCTATCAACTGCTCGACAATAATTTGTTTACCCACCGTAATACTTATGCTATCTTGAGAGAAGCCACTAGTGAAACCTATGGCCCCCAGGTCTATTTTCCATCATATAAGTTTCCAATCTATTTTACTTTGCAATCTTTACTTTCAATCTATATCATAAAAATACTAAAAATATTTATCTTATCATTATTATCTCTATCGGATCTCACTTTTGCAAGTGGTCGTGAAGGGATTGTCAACCCCTTGCAAGGTTCTTATTTGTTTGTGTAGGTGCAAGGGACTTGAGCGTGGCCTCCTACTGGATTGATACCTTTGTTCTCAACAACCGAGGGAAATACTTACGCTACTTTGCTGCATCACCCTTTCCTCTTCAAGGGAAAACCAACGCAGTGCTCATGAGGTAGCAAGAAGGATTTCTGGCACCGTTGCTGGGGAGTCTATGCACAAGTCAAGACATACCAAGTACACATCACAAACTCTTATCCCTCTCATTACATTATTTTCCATTTGCCTCTCATTTTCCTCTCCCCCACTTCACCCTTGCCATTTTATTCGCCCTTCTTTTGTTCGTCTTTCCATTTGCTTTGATGCCTTACTTGGCTCGTTTGCTCGTCTGGTTGGAATAGTTGTTTATTTATTGCTAAACAGAGAACCTAAGATCTTTGGATCCTCATCCTCTTGCTAATCTTTTTAAGAGATCCAATTATGATGAACCAATTGCTAGTGAGTTTTGTGCACTAGATTATCTTTATGAAGTTTTGCTTGAAATTCGTGAATCTGAAAATTGTGATGAAGTACTTTATGGAGTGATTCACGATGGTTCTTTGAATAGAAAGCATGATTGCAATGATCATAGTATAAATTCTATTAATGTCAATTGTTCTTATAATATGCAAAGCCCTAAGCTTGGGGATGCTAGTTTTGCTATGTCTACTACTTGTTGCAATGATCATGATTGGGGTGATTCTTCTTATGATCTTGAAAATTTATTTAATCCCCATGATGAATATGAGATTGATAATAATGTTTGAAATAATATTGAAAGTGGATTTGGAAGAGTGTCAACTTTAGATCCCACATATTTGGAGAATTTTCAATCTTATGAAGTTTTTGATAAAAGTGGGTTTGGAGAGGTCATGACTTTAGTAAATGTTAATCCCACTATTTTGGAAGAGGTCAACTTTGCAT
The DNA here is from genome assembly GCF_002162155.2 of Triticum dicoccoides. Taxonomy (NCBI): domain Eukaryota; kingdom Viridiplantae; phylum Streptophyta; class Magnoliopsida; order Poales; family Poaceae; genus Triticum; species Triticum dicoccoides. The sequence continues at coordinate 660,381,408 of NC_041382.1, forward strand.
ACATGTGGATCGTGTTAAGAATATGTTTTTTGATAGCTATATTTTTCAATTTGATTATGATCCTACATGTAATTATTATGAGAGAGGAAAATATGGTGGTAGAAGTTTTCATGTTACTAAATTACCTCTCGTTATGTTGAGATTGCTATTGTTTCTTTCCGCTTCCTTTCATATGCTAGTTTTTGCTTGCCTTGATAATTTGTTTGCCTATAAGATGTCTATGCATAAGAAGTATGTTAGACTTAGATGTGTTTGTCACATGTTTTATGATGCTTTCTTTGTGCTTCAATTCTTGTCTTTCATGTGAGCATCGTTGAAATCTTATGCCTAGCTATAAGGCTTTAAAGAAAAGAGCTTGTTGGGAGACAACCCAATATTTTTCCTTGCTGTTATTCAATAAAGAATTCATCTAGCCTCTGTTTAGATATGGTTTTGTGCTTTTAATTAGTGTTTGTTCCAAGTATAACCTTTGGGAAGACTTGGGGAAAGTCTTTGCAATCTTGCTGTAAAAAACAGAAACTTTAGCGCTTGCGAGAATTGCTGCCATTTTTTATTGGAGAGTGATATTTAGTTAATTATTTTTTCAGATGATTAGTAGATAAATTCCTCACGTCCAGAAATTTATTTTAGAATTTTTGGGGTTCCAGAAACATTCGAAACCTACAGATTACTACAGACTGTTCTGTTTTTGATAGATTCTGTTTTTCGTGTGTTGTTTGCTTATTTTGATGAATCTATGGCTAGTAATAGAGTTTATGAACCATAGAAATGTTGGAATACAGTAGGTTTAACACCAATATAAATAAAGAATTAGTTAATTACAGTAACTTGAAGTGGTGGTTTGTTTTCTTTTACTAACGGAGCTCACGAGATTTTCTTTTAAGTTTTGTGTTGTGAAGTTTTCAAGTTTTGGGTAAAGATTTGATGGATTATGGAGCAAGGATTGGCAAGAGCCTAAGCTTGGGGATGCCCTAGGAACCCCAAGGTAAAATTCAAGGACAAAAAAAGCTTAAGCTTGGGGATGCCCCGGAAGGCATCCCCTCTTTCGTCTTCGTCTATCGGTAACTTTACTTGGGGCTATATTTTTATTCACCACATGATATGTGTTTTGGTTGGGGCATCTTGTATGATGTGAGTCTTTGCTTTTTAGTTTATCACAATAATCCTTGCTGTACACACCTTTTGAGAGACACACTGTCGGGGAAACTGATCCACGAACACCTATGGGGCCGGCGGACCGGGCCCCTTTCGGTTCGGCGGGGGGCGGAGGTCGCACGAAGAGCAGATCGAGGCGAAGCACACGAGCAGTTTACCCAGCTTCGGAGCTCTCCGGAGAGATAACACTCCTACTGCTGCTTGTTTGATTATCTGGTCTTCTTGCTCCAGAGAGAGAGTGTAGTGTTTTTCTGGGTTACGAAGGAGTCGAACCTCCCGAACCCCCTCTACGTTGCGCATGGGCCTCCTTTTATACGCTAAAGGGGTCACCGACAGGTGGCAACGCAGAGAAGGGTACAAATGTAAAAAGTGAGGTGGTTGGTACAATTACTTGTACAGTGCACCCTACCTAACTCTGACGGCAGGGGACAAGGGCATTAAATGCCCGTCTGAGTCGCCCAAACAGTGCAGAAAAGGACCGTTAGGGGCGCCACCGTTCGCCACGATGGCGATCTTGTCAGCTTCGCATGCCACTGCACACCGCTGGCTGCACAGCCTCCCGCCACGCGCACCTGGAGAGGCCCCCAGAGCGACACGTTGGTGGATGCGCTGGAGCGTGGGCACCGAGTGGCCGCCTGCCGCGGCAAGCGCCTTGCCGCTGCTGTTATCTTGTCGGGTCCGGAAGCTTGTCGCTCACCGGGCCTCGAGGTACCTTGGTTGGTCTTCCCGGCAAACTCCTCTTGCCGGGGCTTTGTTGCCTTGCCGGAGCGCGTGGCGCGTCGCGGCAAGTTCCTTGGAGTGCCTTGGTTGGCCTTCCCGGCAAGCTCCTCTTGCCGGGGCCTTGTCTCCTGAGCTTAAATACTTTGTTCTTGAATGGCTCCAAGGGAACCATGGAGGATCTTGGCGTTCTCCCGGCAAGCCTTGCCGCGGGGTGCTGCAACTGCCCGTGCACAAGTTCGGGGTACTAGGGTACCCCTATTCTAGTACACCGACAGGAGCCCCCGGGCCTGGGCCAGACACGGTGCCGAGCGCTGTTGGGCCAGGCCCAAGACAGGGCACGGGCACACGCGGACTGGGCCACGCCGAATCTCGCTCCGTATCCACCGCGCTCTCCCCTAACGGCACGCGTTGAATGCGGCGTCGTGGGAGAGATTGTGGGTGGTTCTTTATTCGGAAGGGTGAAACGTCCGCCCCGTCCGTCTTTATAAGCAGAGGAAACGGGGCCAGTTCGTTCCCCCTCGCTGGTTGCTACTACTCCATCTTCATGAACCTCCGCCGCTCCCCCCCTTCTTCTCGAAGCCGAGAGAGCAGCGCTCCGCCCCCCATTGCCACCAGCATCACCAACGCCGTCGACCTCCCCCACCACCTCCGCCATGGCTCCGAAAACCGACAAGGGAAAGGGCATGAAGTCGGCCGAAGCGCAGCGGCTCGCGGTGCTGCGGAAGGAGCGGGCGATCTTCTCCCCCCAGCTCGGCGCGAAGGAGCTGAGGGAGTACTTCTACCTCTTTTGGGCGACGGAGACGCGTGCGCATCCGCGCACGAGGGTACTCCCGGCCGCTGCTTCGGAACTGGCTCCAAACGGGTACCCATTCTTCGCGCTGTTCTTCTATTGCGGGCTCTGCCCGCCCTTCTCGGAGTTCTTCTGCGATATCATGAACACCTACGGCTTCCGCCTCCTTGATTTCACCCCCAACACCGTTCTGACCATGACAGTTTTTGCACATTTGTGCGAAAACTTTGTCGGAGTCCACCCCAATGTTGCCCTTTTCCGCCACTTCTTCATACCTCGGGTAGAGAGAGGAGAGCCGCTTGCCGGAGGGATCGCCTGGATCTCGAGAGTCGGCAAGAAGGAGGCGTACTTGGAGGGTGAGCTCCGCAGCAAGTGGGAGGAGTGGAGAGCGGAGTGGTGCTGGATCGTCGAGGAGAATCCGCAGCCCTTCACCGCCGTGTGCCAAGCTCCAATAGTGCGCGGCAATGACTGGAGCAACGTGGCCCCGGAAGACGAGAGGCTGAAGATCGCCATTACTAGGATCCTTCGCCTCAGGCTTGCCGGGCTCACTGTAGGCGCTGTAGGCGCAGATTTCCTCCGCCGCCGCATCGCCCCCCTGCAGGAGAGGGGGAGGCCCGCCTGGGAATTCAAGAACTCGGTGGACATCATAAGGCTGCGGCCGGGCCTCAACTACAACTTCACCGTCATGGAGTTGGATGCAATGCTCCTGGAGTTGTTCAAACGCGATCCCCAGCACCCATTCACGCTGCCGAGGGGCCTCGTTCCATTGTGCGCTTGACCGGATCCGCGCCATGATGCCGTTGTGCAATTCACACGGAATCATTCCAACTTGGCAAGAGCCTGCGGATGACGTCGTGCAAGCGTTCTTCGACAACTTGGAAGAAGTGCCGGTCCGCGCTAACGAGCAGAAGAGCCTCACCCGTGACACCACCGACGAGGAGCTGCAGCGCATCGCCACTAGGGCGGAAGAGGTTGCGGCCGCAGCTGCCGCGGGCGTGTTCGGGTTCACTGTGGAGGAGGCGGAGGCGGCAGAGGCGGCAAACCTCGCCGAGCGCGCGGAGTTCATTGGCGAGGAAGAGCCTGCCGGCTCTGAAGCTGAGCCGAGCGAGGCCGGCGAGGAAGAGCCCGAGCCTTCAGAAAGCTTGCCGTAGGCGGAGCCCCCGGCCCTGCCAAGAAGGCGTCTTCGCAGGGCCGCGGATGTAGCGGGGCGGCAGCCGGGTCAACAGCCGCCGAGCCGTGCGACACGCTCTACCGCGGCAAGCAATGTTGCCGCGGGAGCGCCTCACGCAGCAGCGGCAACTGGAGCGGGATCTTCCCGGGCCATCGCCACCGCCCCCGCCAAGCGGGCAAGGGATCCTACTCCTCCGCATCACCGCACCGGAGGGGAGCCGGACTTCGATCTTTCCGCGCTCAGCTCCGACGAGGAGGAAGAAGAGTAAGTTTCTTTAGTGCTCTTGTAGTTCTTCAATCTTGCTGTTTTTATCTTGTATCTGACTTGCTTCAATCTGGACTCCTTTCTTTTCAGGACGCTGGCCTAGAGAGCGGCGAAGAGGGCCAAGGCCGCGGTGATTGTCATTGAAGATGACCCCACCGTGTCAGCAGGGGGTGGGTCCGAGACCACCTTGACGGACCCGGCAACCACTCCTGAAAGCAGCCCCCAGCGTAAGTTCATAGTTAGCTTTCCGCTGTCAGGCGCGCATGAGTGCTTTTTCCTTTGTTGATATCTTGCTTGTTGATTTGTGTAGGAGCAGAGCAGCCATATCAGGAGCGCCCGGAAGCTGGTCCCGAAGTGCCATCTGCTGCGACTACGCCGCCAAGGGAGGAGTTCCCGGTAAGGGAGCGCTCTCCGGCAAGAGGCAGCACCGTTGATCCTGCGGCGGCCGGGACCGCAACTTCAGATCTTGGCATAGGTAATTCACTTGTCCAAAAACTTTCCCTTGGGTTCTTCTTCTTCTGATTTTCTTCTCTTGGATTTTTGATTGATTTTTCTCCCTTCTTCGTTCTTCAGACCCATCTGCTCCTGAGCCAATGGAGACAGAGGGCGCCGGCGAGGAAGGCGCGCATGGCAGTACTGACGACGCAGCCGCCAACGAAGAAAGGGCCGGTGCTGATGAGACCGCCGGCGAGGAGGCCGCCAAGGCTGCCGCCGCAGAAGCCGGCGAGGGGTCGAGCGATCGCACTGACGACCCTGAGGCCGCAGGAGCGCCAGGCGCTGCGCCGACCGCCGATCCCTCTGCTGCTGCTGCGGAGCCGGGCTCCGAGGAGCCCCAGCCCGGCGCCTACTTGAAGGCCGGCGACGATATCTTCATCAAGCTACCCTGGGCGTCGAGCTCCAGGGCGCCGGTCGAGGGGGAAACTTTCGATGAGGAGGTGCTCGCCTCCGCTGGACTGTCGTTGGTCGACGCGCCCAGCAGCAGCAGTGGCGAGCCTGAGGAGGAGCAGCTGCTGCGGAGGCTGCTATCACTCTACCGCGCGCGGCAAGCCAAGCTGGCTTCCCGGGAAGCACTTGTCGTGAAGGCGGGAGTTGATATGGAGAAGCGCGCGGAGGAGCTCCGGGGCCACAATCAAGAAGCTCTCCGGTCCCTGGCACAGGAGCGGGAGCGACTCGCCGAGGAGCGCACGGCCTTCCTTCTCGAGAAGGCCGAAGCTGAGGAGGAACAAAGGCTGGCCGCCAAGAAGCAGTCCGCGCGAGAAGGCGAATTGGTGCAGCGGAAGGCCAACCTCGACAGCTACGAGGAGGAGCTCGCCGAGCGCGAGCAAGCACTTGGCGGGGCGCTCAAGGAAGCAAAGGACGCTGCCGCAACCGCAGAGGCCGCCAAGAAAGAGCTGGAGGAGAAGGTGGCGCAGCTGGAGGCCAACATCGGGAAGAGCGGCGAGGAGCTTGCCGCGCTCAAGCGTGAGCGTGAGAAGGATGCTGCCGCCCACGGTGAGCTGCGAGGTCTTCTCGCTGAGAGAGGCAAGGAGCTCAGCGCCGCCAAGGATTCCAATGCGGACCTGGAGTTGAAGCTGGCCACGCTGATGCAGACGCTGGAGGCCGCCAAGGAGTGGGAGAAGACCTTGTCGGAGAAGGTCAAAGCTGACAAGGCGCTGCTGGAGAGCATCGCAGTTACCCAGAACTCATTCAGAGATACTGTGGAGCACTGGACCGAGGGTCTGGTGAATATTGCCGCAGTCATCGACGAGGAGCTGGCGCAGCTGGGGATGGAGGACTTTGGGTATCCCTCCGACGAGAATCTCCAACCCAGCGCCAAGCTCAGCCTGTTCTTCAAGGGCGTGGCGACGGCACTCCAGCGGCTCCGGGAGAGGATCCCAAAGCAGCTGGCCGACGAGTCGCGCAAAATCTGCGTCGGGGTTCTCCAGAAGGTGCTGATGAAGGTGGCCTTCCACAATCCAGGCCTCAGCTTCACCAACGTCCTCAAGTCCTTGCCGCCAGACGCCGATCGGGACGCACTCAAGGCCCTTGTCGCACCCATTGTGGACAAGGTGAGCGAGATCAAGAGGGTTGAGGGCGACCGCGTAGACTAGGCCGCCTATTTCTTCTTTTCCCTTGTCGCTGCTAATCGTGTTATGAAAACAGTCTGTTAGAGCTGCGACAAGTTATCTTGTAATATAACTTTATTTCTGTTATCAATTGCTATGTTATTTCCTCTACTAGATTCCTTCCTTTGTATGTTTTTACCCTACGCTTCTAGGGAACTTGTCGGCGCAGGCACCCGAGCCGCGAGCGCTGAGTGCGGAACGTCAGCAGCCTGCTGGCGGTGCTGCTTCCGACAAGAAACCTTGTCGCGACTAGATGCAGCACACTTAAGTTGTTGAGCGGACTCAAAACAAAGTAAGGGCGCAACTAGCCACGAGTTGGTTCCTCCGCGCACAGGTTTTCCATACAAAGCAGGGTCGTTCGAGGAAGATAACTCAAAAATTTAAAAACTAATTGCTCAAACTTTGGCAACTTAGCTTTTCTGTCGTTTGCTTCCCGGCAAGGAAAAACTTTGCTTGAACGACGCCTGGTCCATACCACAATCTTCTCCTTCCCCCCCGGCAAACTTGTGTGCGAGGGAACCTTCTTTTCCTTTGTTGAGAAGAAAAGATAGAAGAGAAAATAATGATATGGAGCCCTTCGGCTCGTTATTGCTTACCGGATGTAGGTGCTGCACAAAGTGTCAGATAACACATGCAAGAAAGAAACTAATGCATGAAATGGACAAGTTGTGCGGAGCACATGCTGTGCCCGACTTTGTACAAAGGATTACATGCAACAACGGCAAGACTTGTACAAAAGGTGGTTGCCGGAACGGGTTCCAGCAACCGCGCCCTACGGGAAAAACTTACGAAGATGTTCTATGTTCCAGGAGTTGCTCACCGGAATGCTATCTTCGGTCTCAAGGCGGACAGCGCCGGGCCTTGTGACTCGTTTCACCCGATAAGGGCCTTCCCACTTCGGCGTTAACTTGTTGGAATTCTTGGCGGACTGAACGCGCCGAAGAACAAGGTCGCCTTCCTCGAAGCTTCTGGCCTTAACTTTGCGGCTATGGTAGCGGCGCAAAGCTTGCTGGTATCGAGCAGCTCGTACAGCAGCCTAAAGACGATCTTCCTCAAGGAGCAGCGCGTCGTCTTGTCGCAACTGTTCTTGCTCAAGCTCATCATAAGCGAGCACTTGAGGTGATCCATATACGAGTTCCGTGGGGAGAACTGCCTCTGCTCCATAGACTAGAGCGAAAGGCGTCTGGCCAGTGGCTCGATTTGGCGTCGTTCTGATCGACCAAAGAACCACCGGCAGCTCCTCGATCCAGTTTCTTCTGCACTTGCGCAGCCTGTCGAAAGTTCTGGTCTTGAGCCCGCGCAGCACTTCAGCATTTGCCCTCTCTGCTTGACCGTTGCTTCTCGGATGAGCAATAGAAGCGAAGCAGACCTTGGCGCCAAGGTCTTGGACGTACTGCATGAAGGTGCGGCTCGTGAATTGCGTGCCGTTGTCGGTGGTGATCCTGTTAGGGATCCCGAAACGGCAAACAATTGACCTGAAGAACTTGACTGCTGACTGTGCTGTCACCTTCCTCACTGGCTGCACTTCCGGCCACTTTGTGAACTTGTCGATTGCGATGTACAAGTACTCAAAGCCCCCGACAGCTCGGGGGAAAGGGCTGAGGATATCGAGCCCCCAGACCGAAAATGGCCAGGATAAAGGGATCGTCTGGAGAACTTGAGCTGGCTGGTGTATCTGTTTGGAGTGGAACTGACACACTTCACACTTGGTTACTTGTGCAGTTGCATCCTGGAGGGCTGTCGGCCAAAAGAAACCTTGCCGGAAAGCTTTGCCGGCAAGTGCTCTTGCGCCAATGTGGTGGCCACATATGCCTCCATGTATCTCTGCCAACAGCTTTTGTCCATCTTCCCGGCAAATACACTTCAATTTCACACCGTTGAGTCTTCTTCTGTACAGTATGCTATCGACAAACTGGTACATACTTGACTGCCGGGCTACTTTTTCCGCTTCTTTTTGCTCTTCCGGAAGTTCTCCTGTCTGAAGGAAATGGACAATCTGCTGTGCCTATGCTGGAGCTTGTGGCTCGACAACAAGCACTAAAGGCACATCTGCTGCTGCGGGAACATCCGCTTCTACGGCAAGGACTTGCGGCCCCGCCGGAGCTTGATGTTCCCCGGCAGGCTTGCCGGAGCAAAACTTGTCGGGAGCGTCAGCTTCAACGGAACAAACCATAAGGCTTGCTGAAGCAGACTGCCCCTCAGCATCCTTAGTGTTGATCTTGGGGACTCTCTTGGCAGCGGCTTCGGGGAGCTCTGCCGGAAAGTAGTCACCAGAAACCAACTTCCTCTTCTTGCTTTGTCCAGTTGATGGTGTTACGGATGGTTGAGTCAACTTGAGCACAAAGATCCCTGGTTCCACAGGTAACTTTAGTGCAGCGCACTTTGACAGGCCATCAGCAATGTCATTCTGAGCTCTTGGGATATGCTCCATCTGTAGGCCGTCAAAGTGCTCTTCTAGCTTCCTCACTTCATCAACATATGCTTCCATCAATGGACTCTGGTAATTCTTGTTCACTTGGCGGACGACAAGCTGTGAGTCACCCCTGACAATGAGTTTCTTGATCCCAAGGTCTGCTGCGATTCTGAGACCGGCAAGCAATCCTTCATACTCTGCAGTATTGTTGGTTGCTTGCTCCTTGGGAAAGTGCATCTGGACTACGTACTTGAGGTGCTCTCCGGTGGGCGCGACAAGTAGCATGCCCGCACCGGCGCCTTGCAGCAAGAAGGCACCATCAAAGTACATTAGCCACTCTTTGCTTGCCTCTTTGACGGGGATGCTCGTCTCTGGAATTTCATCATCTGGTGTTGGCGTCCATTCTGCTATGAACTCTGCCAATGCTCTGCTTTGGATAGTTGAAGTGCTCTCAAACTTGAGGCCAAAGCTTGAGAGTTCCAGTGCCCACTCGACAATCCTGCCTGTCGCTTCTGTATTTTGCAGTATCCTCTTCAGCGGAAAGCGAGTGACGACTGTGATCTCATGTGCTTGGAAGTAATGGCGCAGCTTTCTCGAGGCCATGAGGAGGCCGAAAAGCAACTTATGCACACCAGAGTACCTTGATCTAGCCCCCTATAGAAGGGAACTGACAAAGTAAACTGGATGCTGCACCATTCTCTTCTGCATCTTATCATGCTCTTGCGCAGACCCATCTCTGTCGGGACCAGAGCTTGTCGGCGAGGCCCCCTGCTTGTCGCTGGATGCATCTTCCATGGTTGCTGGCTCATCATCTACCTCCCTCTCCGCCACTAACGCAGCACTAACCACTTGATTGGTTGCCGCTATATACAGCAGCAACTTCTCTTGCGGCTTAGGTGCGACAAGTGTTGGGTTGGAGGACAGGTATCTCTTCAAGTCCCGCAGCGCAGCCTCCGCCTCCGGAGTCCATTTTATTGGACCTGCCTTTTTCAAAATTTTGAAAAATGGCAGGGCGCGCTCAGCAGATCTAGAGATAAACCTGCTGAGAGCAGCCACGCAACCGGCAAGCCTTCGTACATCCTTGACGCGCTTTGGTGCTTCGATCTGCTCAATGGCCTTGATCTTGTCGGGATTGGCTTCAATTCCGCGCTGAGACACGAAGAACCCGAGAAGCTTGCCGGAAGGGACTCCAAACACGCACTTCTCGGGGTTAAGCTTGAGGTTGATCTTGCGCAGATTTGCAAATGTCTCGTCTAAATCTTGAATCAGGGTCGCCCTGTTCTTGCTCTTGACCACTATGTCATCCATGTAGGCTTCCACATTTCTGTGCATCTGTGGCTCAAAAGCGTGGTGGACTACCCTTGCGAATGTTGAACCAGCATTCTTCAAACCGAAAGGCATCCGTACGAAGCAGTACGTGCCACATGGGGTGATAAATGCGGTTTTCTCTTCGTCCTCTTCTGCCATGAAGATCTGATGGTATCCTGAGTATGCATCAAGAAATGAAAGCAAATCACATCCGGCTGTGGAGTTAACAATCTGGTCAATGCGCGGCAAGGGAAATGGGTCTTTAGGACAAGCTTTATTAACATCAGTGAAGTCAATACAAAGCCTCCATTTCCCGTTAGCCTTGCGCACGACAACAGGATTGGCCAACCACGTGGGATGGAGCACTCCTCTGACAAGGCCTGCTGCTTCCAACTTCTTGATTTCTTCTGCGATGAATTCTTGGCGCTCCACTGCTTGTTTCCTGACTTTCTGCTTGACGGGCCGCGCATGAGGACAGACGGCAAGGTGGTGCTCAATTACTTTCCTGGGAACACCGGGGATATCAGACGGTTGCCACGCAAACACGTCGACATTCGCTCGCAGGAAAGCAACGAGCGCGCTTTCCTATTTAGGGTCAAGAGTGGCGCTGATGGTGAAGGTACCACCAGTGCCGTCCTCCTTGGCGGACACCTTCTTGGTCTCAGGTGGAGCTGCCATTGCCTTCTTACACTTGCCGGTGGAGCTCGATGGTGCATCCTCGACGATAGCGCAGCACTCCGAAGAGGTGCGCTTGCCGGAGTGGACATCAGAGCTCTTGCCGGACTTGGTCTTCTTCTTCCCCCCGAGAGCATCAGCGGCAAGTGTCCTGTGTTCTGCTGCGGCTGCTGCTTCCCGGTAGATCTTGTCGGCACAGATAAGAGCATCCTTCTTGTCGCCAGGGACAGAGATGACACTTATCGGGCCTGGCATTTTCAGTACGTTGTACGCATAGTGAGAGGCTGCCATGAACTTGGCGAGTGCCGGACGGCCAATGATTCCATTGTAAGGTAATGGAAAGTCAGCAACATCAAACGTGACCCTCTCAGTCCTGAAGTTCAGCTCGCTGCCAAATGTTACCGGCAACGTGATCTTTCCCTTCGGCTTGCTCCTTCCTGGGTTGATTCCTTGAAATGTACCGGTCTCTTCTAGCTCGCTGTCAGGGATCTGGAGTTTCTGGAGCACCGCGGAGGAGATCAGGTTCAAGCCGGCCCCACCGTCAACTAGCATCTTAGTGACCTTGAGGTTGCGGATTGTTGGTGAAACCAACATCGGCAAGCACCCGACCGCAGTTATGCGATCATGGTGGTCCTCAATATCAAAGATGATAGGCGTGCTGGACCATTTCAGAGGCTTGCGTGACTCGACGGGTGGTTCTGCTGCATTAACTTCCCGCACCCACTGCTTGAGCTGACGGTGCGAGGTATGCAGAGAAGCACCACCGTCAATGCATAGGACCTCTGTGGCTTTCTGGAACTCCTGTTCATCAGTCTCCTCATCATCCATGTCTTCATCGTCGTCGTCATCTTCATCCTTGTCGCGGCCGCGAGGAGGTCTGTCTCCTTGCTGCTGCTTGGCCTTGTCGCGGCGTCCTCCTCGGCCGGGATGTTTCTTGCCGGATCCCCCAGCACCTTCCTGGGCCTTCTCCTTGTCGCGCCGCTCGTATTCAGCTTTCTGTTGCTCAACAAGCTGCTCGACTTTCTTGCAGCTCTGGAGATCATGGCCCTTGGTGCGGTGGATCTTGCAATACTGCTTGTTGGTGCTATCCTGCTTGTCGGCGACCGCCACCTCCGCGGCAACCTCCTTGCCGGAGTCACCAGCTTTGGCTTTCTTGGCGCCACCACCGTTGCCGGACTGCTCAACAACTAGCACCTCTTTGCCTTTCCTCTTCCTGTTGTTTCGCCTCCGGTTTTTCCTTGCTGGGGCAGCATCTTCACTGTCAGATCCTCCCGCTCCTACATTCTCTCCGGGGAGTCTCCTCCCTTCCTCAGCACGTGCACACTTGTTGGCCAGTTCATATAACTCACTGACGTCCCTGATCTTGCACATCGCCATTTCCTCCCGCATCTTGCGGTTCCGCACGTTCTGATGGAATGCGCTGATCACCGCGGCAGGGTGGACGTCTGGGATGTTGTGCTGCACACTGCTGAATCTCTGAATGTACTTGCGCAGGGGCTCTCCTTCCTTCTGGGCAAGTAGATGAAGATCACTCTCCTAGCCATGTGGCTTGTGTCCGCCTGTGAAGGCGCCGACAAACTGATGGCACAGATCAGCCCAAGAGGATATGGAGTTGTCCGGCAAGTGCATGAGCCAGGATCTGACGTTGGGCTTGAGCACCAGCGGGAAGTAGTTGGCGAGGATCTTGTCATCCCGTCCCCCGGCAGCCTGCACCGCAATGGTGTAGATGCTGAGGAACTCCGACGGATGCGTCTTGCCGTCGTACTTCTTCGGTACGTCTGGCTTGAAGTTCTTCGCGCTGGGCCACTGGACTTGCCGCAGCTCACGAGTGAACGCAGGGCAACCTACCGCGTACGGCAGATCGCCTGGTTCCCCTGGCGCATGCATGTCAACAGAGGGCCCAGCGCGCTTGTCGGATTGACGTCGCGCTTCTCTTTGGCGCTCGATGCGAGTTCGAGCGTCTTCTTGTTGTCGATCATGAAGAACTTGGCGGTGATCGCGACGAGCTCGTGGATCCGACGATGCGGTGGAGTCGCTGTCGAGGTGGATCCGGCGAGTCGGCGATCTTGGCATTCTGGGTGGTGATTGCATGGTAGTTGCACCTCCACCCGTTTCGTCGCCACCGGCTCGGGCCCGGCAACCCTGCCGCGGTGGTGACGCGCTCGGCCGCCATGGAGTGTCGCCGTTGGCGTAGCCGATGAGACTCTGAATGGTGGCCCTCCATTCGTCGATCTTGTCTGACATCGGAGGGTAATCTAGGAGCAGTTGAGCTCGCGCCAAAGCTTCTGTTGGAGTGGTGGGTGGCAGTGGCGGACGGCGTGAGGAGCGGGACATGCTCGGACTTCTAACTATGTTAGAAGGAGCAGTATCCCATCCAGGCGACCGTGCCCCGCTCGTGCCAGCACGCTGGCATGCATGATGGTCTTGAGCGCCCCGAGATCCACCAGCTTAGTCTTGGCCTATCATGCATATGGCACTGCAAGTGCCATGATGCTGTTGGTCTTGCGCCTCCTGAGAGTGGCGCGGAACATGTACAGTCGCCGAGGTTTGTGCAGCCTTGTCCTTGGACCTGGCAGCATCATAAGCTTCCTCGTCGACACCCATTCTTCCGCCTGCGTCCATTCCACCACCCATTTGCTCCAACGGTGGCGGAAGTGACGTGGACGGAGCGGCTGCCGCTGAAGTCTTCTTCTTCGGTGGCATGTTGATGAAGGGAATGAAGATCTAGCTCGTGTGAACGCCGGATCAGGTTCACACAATCTCGACGCCAAAGATGTCGGGGAAACTGATCCACGAACACCTATGGGGCTGGCGGACCGGGCCCCTTTCGGTTCGGCGGGGGGCGGAGGTCGCACGAAGAGCAGATCGAGGCGAAGCACACGAGCAGTTTACCCAGCTTCGGAGCTCTCCGGAGAGATAACACTCCTACTGCTGCTTGTTTGATTATCTGGTCTTCTTGCTCCAGAGAGAGAGCGTAGTGTTTTTTTGGGTTACGAAGGAGTCGAACCTCCCGAACCCCCTCTACGTTGCGCATGGGCCTCCTTTTATACGCTAAAGGGGTCACCGACAGGTGGCAACACAAAGAAGGGTACAAATGTAAAAAGTGAGGTGGTTGGTATAGTTACTTGTACAGTGCACCCTACCTAACTGTGACGGCAGGGGACAAGGGCATTAAATGCCCGTCTGAGTCGCCCAAACAGTGCAGAAAAGGACCGTAGGGGCGCCACTGTTCGCCACGATGGCGATCTTGTCAGCTTCGCATGCCACTGCGCACCGCTGGCTGCACAGCCTCCCGCCACGCGCGCCTGGAGAGGCCCCCAGAGCGACACGTTGGTGGATGCGCTGGAGCGTGGGCACCGAGTGGCCGCCTGCCGCGGCAAGCGCCTTGCCGCTGCTGTTATCTTGTCGGGTCCGGAAGCTTGTCGCTCACCGGGCCTCGAGGTACCTTGGTTGGTCTTCCCGGCAAACTCCTCTTGCCGGGGCTTTGTTGACTTGCCGGAGCGCGTGGCTCGTCGCGACAAGTTCCTTGGAGTGCCTTGGTTGGCCTTCCCGGCAAGCTCCTCTTGCCGGGGCCTTGTCTCCTGAGCTTAAATACTTTGTTCTTGAATGGCTCCAAGGGAACCATGGAGGATCTTGGCGTTCTCCCGGCAAGCCTTGCCGCGGGGTGCTGCAACTGCCCGTGCACAAGTTCGGGGTACTAGGGTACCCCTATTCTAGTACACCGACACACACACATGATTCAGAATTTTTTAGAATACTCTATGTGCTTCACTTATATCTTTTGAGCTATATAGTTTTTGCTCTAGTGCTTCACTTATATCTTTTAGAGCACGGTGGTGGTTTTATTTTATAGAAATTATTGATCTCTCATGATCCACTTATATTATTTTGAGAGTCTTAAACAGCATGGTAATTTTTTTAATTGTGAAATTAATCCGAAGGTGATAGGCATCTAAGATGAGCATAATAAAAACTTCCATATTGAGTTCATTGAATATCATGAGAAGTTTGATACTTGATAAGTGTTTTGAGATATAAAGGTGGTAATATTAGAGTGTGCTAGTTGAGTAATTGGGAAATTGGGAAATACTTGTGTTAAGGTTGGCAAGTCCCGTAGCATGCACGTATGGTAAAAGTTGTGTGACAATTTTGACACATAAGGTGTTATTTTATTGCTTTCCTTATGAGTGGCGGTCGGGGACGAGCGATGGTCTTTTCCTACCAATCTATCCCTCTAGGGGCATGCGTAGTAGTACTTTGCTTCGAGGGCTAATAAACTTTTGCAATAAGTATATGAGTTCTTTATGACTAATGTGAGTCCATGGATTATATGCATTCTCAACCTTCCACAATTTTCCAGCCTCTACAATATCGTGCATTGCCCTTTCTCGCCTTGAGAGTTGGTGTAAACTTCGCTGGTGCATCCAAACCCCGTGATATGATACGCTCTATCACACATAATCCTCCTTATATGTTCCTCAAAACAGCCACCATACCTACCTATCATGGCATTTCCATAGCCATTCTGAGATATTATTGCCATGCAACTTTCCACTGTTCCATTTATTATGACACGCTCCATCATTGTCATATTGCTTTTCATAATCATGTAGTTGACATCGTATTTGTGGCAAAGCCACCATTCATAATTTTTCATACATGTCACTCTTGATTCATTGCATATCCCGGTACACCGCCAGAGGCATTCACATAGAGTCATATTTTGTTCTAAGTATTGAGTTGTAATTCTTGAGTTGTAAGTAAAAAAGTGTGATGATCATCATTATTAGAGCATTGTCCCATGTGAGGAAAGGATGATGGAGACTATGATTCCCCCACATGTCGGGATGAGATTCTGGACTAAATAAAAAAAAGAGGCCAAAGAAAAAAAAGGAAGGCCCAAAAAATGAGAGAAAAAGAGAAAAGGGACAATGTTACTATCCTTTTTCCACACTTGTGCTTCAAAGTAGCACCATGATCTTCATGATAGAGAGTTTCCTATGTTGTCACTTTCATATACTAGTGGGAATTTTTCATTATAGAACTTGGATTGTATATTCCAATGACGGGCTTCCTCAAAATGCCCTAGGTCTTTGTGAGCAAGCAAGTTGGATGCACACCCACTTAGTTTCTTTTGTTGAGCTTTCATACATTTATAGCTCTAGTGCATCCGTTGCATGGCAATCCCTACTCCTCTCATTGACATCAATTGATGGGCATCTCCATAGCCTATTGATTAGCTGTGTCAATGTGAGACTTTATACCTTTTTGTCTTCTCATAACCCCCATCATTATACTTTATGCCACCCATAGTGCTATATCCATGGCTTGCACTCATGTATTGCGTAAGGGTTGAAAAGGCTGAAGCACGTTAAAAAGTATGAACCAATTGCTCGGCTTGTCATCGGGGTTATGCATGATGAGAACATTTTGTGTGACGAAATTGAAACATAGCCTAACTATATGATTTTGTAGGGATAAGCTTTCTTTGGCATTTTGTAGTCATAATTGCTTGGTTAGCATGTTTGAAGTATTATTGTTTTTATGCCAACATTAAACTTTTATCTTGAATCTTTTGGATCTAAATATTCATGCCACAATGAAAACAATTACATTGAAAACTATGCTAAGAAGCATTCCACATGAAAAATTCTATTTTTATCATTTACCTACTCGAGGACGAGGAGGAATTAAGCTTGGGGATGCTTGATACGTACGTCTCCAATGTATCTACAATTTTTGATTGTTCCATGCTATTATAAATTCTGTTTTGGATGTTTAATGGGCTATTTATACACTTTTATATTATTTTTGGGACTAACCAATTAACCGGAGGCCCAGCCCAAATTGTTGGTTTTTTGCCTATTTCAGTGTTTCGCGGAAAAATAATATCAAACGGAGTCCAAACGGAATGAAACCTTTGGGAGCGTGATTTTTGGAACAAACATGATCCATAGGACTTGGAATGGACGTCAAGCAATCAATGAGGAGGCCACGAGGCAGGGGGGCACGCCCTCTACCCTCGTGGCTTCACCGACCTACTTCTTCCTCCTATATATACATACATACGTACCCCCAAACCATCGAGGAGCACCATGAAAACCTAATTCCACCACCGCAACCTTCTGTAGCCGTGAGATCCCATCTCGGGGCCTTTTCCGACGCTCCGTTGGAGGGGGCATCGATGATGGAGGGCCTCTACATCAACTCCATGGCCCCTCTGATGATGTGTGAGTAGTTTACCTTAGACCTTCGGGTCCATAGTTATTAGCTAGATGGCTTCTTCTCTCTCTTTGGATCTCAATACAAAGTTCTTCTGTATTCTCTTGGAGATCTATTCGATGTAATCTTCTTTTGCGGTGTGTTTGTCGAGATCCGATTAATTGTGGCTTTATGATCAAGATTATCTATGAACAATATTTGAATCTTCTCTGAATTCTTTTATGTATGATTGGTTATATTTGCAAGTCTCTTCAAATTATCAGTTTGGTTTGGCCTACTAGATTGATCTTTCTTGCAATGGGAGAAGTGCTTAACTTTGGGTTCAATCTTGCGGTGCTCGGTCCCAGTGACAGAAAGGGAAACGACACGTATTGTATTGTTGCCATCGAGGATAAAAAGATGGGGTTTATATCATATTGCATGAGTTTATCCCTCTACATCATGTCATCTTGCTTAAAGTGTTACTCCGTTCTTATGAACTTAATACTCTAGATGCATGCTATATAGCGGTCGATGTGTGGAGTAATAGTAGTAGATGCACGCAGGAGTCGGTCTACTTGTCACGGACGTGATGCCTATATACATTATCATACCTAGATATTCTCATAACCATGCTCAATTCTATCAATTGCTCGACAGTAATTTGTTTACCCACCGTAACACATATGCTATCTTGAGAGAAACCACTAGTGAAACCTATGGCCCCTGGGTCTATTTTCCATCATATAAGTTTCCAATCTATTTTACTCTGCTATCTTTACTTTCAATCTATATCATAAAAATACCAAAAATATTTATCTTATCATTATTATCTCTATCAGATCTCACTTTCGCAAATGGCCATGAAGGGATTAACAACCCCTTTATCACGTTGGTTGCAAGGTTCTTATTTGTTTGTGTAGGTGCAAGGGACTTGAGCGTGGCCTCCTACTGGATTGATACCTTGGTTCTCAAAAACTGAGGGAAATACTTATGCTACTTTGCTGCATCACCCTTCCCTCTTCAAGGGAAAACCAACGCAGTGCTCAAGAGGTAGCATGACCTTGCTTTTATTGCAATCAATAACAACCCCTGCAGTATTCAAAAAGGGTCTAACAAGGATAATCGACATGTTGTCGTCCTCGGGCATCTCAAGTATAACAAAGTCACTCAAAATAGTAACATTAGCAATAACAACGGGCACATCCTCACAAATACCGATAGGTATGGCAGTAGATTTGTCAGCCATTTGCAATGATATTTCATTAGGTGTGAGATTATTCAAATCAAGTCTTTTATATAAAGAGAAAGGCATAACACTAACACTAGCTCCCAAATCACATAAAGCAGTTTTCACACAATTAATTTTGATGGAGCAAGGTATAGTTGGTATTCCCGGATCTCCAAGTTTTTTAGGTACTCCATCCTTAAAAGTATAATTACCAAGCATAGTGGAGATTTCAGCTTCCGGTATTTTTCTCTTATTGGTGATGATTTTTTTTCATATACTTTGCATAAGGAGGCATTTTAAGGATATCAGTTAAGCGAGTACGCAAAAAGACTGGCCTCAGCATTTTAGCAAAGCATTCAAATTCCTCATCATCTTTCTTTTTAGTTGACTTAGGTGGAAAGGGCATAGGTTTTTGAACCCACAATTCTCTTTCTTTACCGTGTTTTCTAGCAACAAAGTATCTTTTATCACATCTTTTATTTTTAGGTTGTGGGTTATCAAGATCATTGTCAGGTTCTTCATTATTTGGCTGACTATCTGCATGAACCTCATCATTAAATTTTTCATTATTAGAAGGTGAGTGTTCACTACCAGGTTGAGTTTCAGCATCAGAGATAGAGATTTCTTTATTAGGAGGTTTTTCTACTTCAGGTTCACTAGAGCATGCAAAGTCCTATCATTTTTCTTCTTATTTTTCTTTTTAGAAGGACTACGTGCATCAGTGTTAGCTCTTTGAGAGTCTTGTTCAATTCTCTCTGGGTGCCCCTCAGGATAAAGTGGTTCCTGAGTCATTTTACCTCCTCTAGTTGCTACTCTAATAGCAAAGTCATGCATGTTATTGTTCATTTCATCTAGCAACCCTCTTTGAGATTTAGCAACTTGTTCTAACTGGGTTTGAACCATAGAAGCATGTTTTCCCACACCTTTAACATCATTTGAGATTCTAAATAACAAGTCACTCAAGTGAGCAATCATATCAGAGTTGTATTTCGATTGTTTCATAACATTTGCATTGAAGTGATCTTGTTTTCTAATATAGTTTTCAAACTCATAAAGGCATTGGCTAGGGTGCGTATTGTGAGGATTGTCATTATCATTGAACTTCATTAGATAATTTACCTCTACCACCTTACGCAGTGGTGGTGTATTAAGCCCATGTATTTCTTCAATAGGAGGTAAAATTTTGACATCCTCGGTTTTAATACCTTTTTCTTTCGTGGATTTCTTTGCCTCTTGCATATCTTCAGGACTGAGATATAAGATACCCCTCTTCTTCAGAGTTGGTTTAGGCGGTGGTTCAGGAAGAGTCCAATCATCATAATTTTTTGATATCTTATTCAATAATTCTTCAGCTTGCCCAATAGTTTGTTCCCTAAAAACACAACCAGCACAACTGTCTAGGAAATCCCTAGAAGCATCGGTTAGTCCATTATAGAAGATATCAAATATTTCATTTTTCTTAAGAGGATGATCAGGCAAAGCATTAAGTAATTGGCAAAGCCTCCCCAAGCTTGTGGGAGACTCTCTCTTTAATTTCCACAAAGTTAAATATTTCCTGTAATGCAGCTTGTTTCTTATGAGCAGGGAAATATTTTTCAGAGAAGTAATAAATCATGTCCTGGGGACTACGCACATAACCAGGAGCAAGAGTATTGTACCAAGCCTTAGCATCACCCTTTAACGAGAATGGAAATAACTTGAGAATATAGTAATCACGAGTTTTCTCATCATGACTAAAAAGGGTGGCTATGTCACTCAACTTAGTAAGATGTGCCACAACAGTTTCAGTTTCATAACCATGGACAGGATCAGATTCAACCAAAGTAATTAACTCTGGGTTGATGGAGAATTCATAATCCTTATCATCAATAAAAATAGGTGAGGTAGCAAACTTAGGATCATATTGCATTCTAGCATTCAGAGATTTTTCTTTATACTTGCATAATAATTTCTCTAGATCATCTCTATCCTTACAAGCGTCTAGTTGTCTCTTCATTCATAACATAGCCTTCTAGTACCTTAGGAAATCCATATCTAGGAGGGCTAGTTCTAGTAGGTGTTTCAAGATTATCAGTTTCAAGCTCATCATCAGATTCAACAACATCATGTTGTCTTACTCTAGCAATTTGTTCATCAAGAAAATCACCAAGTGGCACATCATTATCATCAAGCAAGGTACTAGCATCATCATAAGTTTCATTCATAGCAGAAGTAGCATCATCAATAACTTGCGACATATAAGGATTAATAGCATGTGGTGGTGTTGCAAGTTTACTTATAACATAAGGTGAATTTAAAGCATAACTGGATGGCAGTTCCTTACCTCCCCTCGTCATAGAGGGATAGATCTTAGTCTTAGCATCCTTCAGATTCTTCATAGTGATAAATTGATAATAATCCCAAGTGACTCAACAAATATAGCTATTCTCCCCGGCAACGGCGCCAGAAAAAGGTCTTGATAACCCACAAGTATAGGGGATCACAACAATTTTCGAGGGTAGAGTATTCAACCCAAATTTATAGATTCGACACAAGGGGAGCCAAATAATATTTGCAAGTATTAGCATCTAAGTTGTCAATTCAACCACGCTTGGAGATTAATTATCTGCAGCAACGTGATCAGTAGCAAAGTAGTATGATAGTTTTGATAGTACTGACAGTAGCAACACTAAAGGTAATAGTGATAGCAGTAGTTTTGTAGCAAGTGCAAGAGTAACGGTAGAGTAGTAAGCAAGAACAATATAAGATAAATTTGTAGGCATTGGATCGGTAATTTGTTGGATGATATTCATCATGTGATAGTCATAACCTAGGGCAATACTATTGGGAACGCAGTATTTCAAAAAAATTCCTACGATGACGCAAGATCTATCTAGGAGATGCATATCAACGAGAGGGGAGAGTGTGTCTACGTACCCTCTAGACCAAAAGCGGAAGTGTTAAGGAACGCGGTTGATGTAGTCGAACGTCTTCGCGATCCAACCGATCAAGTACCGAACGCACGGCACCTCCGCGATCTGCACACGTTCAGCTCGGTGACGTCCCTCGTACTCTTGATCCAGCTGAGGCCGAGGGTGAGTTCCGTCGGCATGACGGCGTGTTGACGGTGATGATGAAGTTACCGACGCAGGGCTTCGCCTAAGCACTACGACAATATGACCGAGGTGTAATACTGTGGAGGGGGGCACCACACACGGCTAAAGATCAACTTGTGTGTCTATGGGGTGCCCCCTTCCCCCGTATATAAAGGAGGGGAGGAGGAGGTGCCCCATTCCCCCGTATATAAAGGAGGCGATGAGGAGGAGGGCCGGCCTCAAGGGGCGCGGCCAAGGGGGGGTTCCTACTCCTAGTAGGAGTAGGTTTCCCCCTTTCCTAGTCCAAGTAGGAGAAGAAGGAAGGAGAGGAAGAAGAGAAGGAAAGGGGAGCCGTCCCCCTAGCCCTAGTCCAATACGGATTGGGCTAGGGGGGGGGGCGCCACCTCTTGGCCTGCCTCCTCTCTTCCACCACTACGCCCATAAGGCCC